>NC_058419.1:64799797-65031043 GCF_002201575.2 Neomonachus schauinslandi
TCTCTCTCTTTCCCTCTTTCTTTTTCAAAAAAAAAAAAATTATTTAAAAAAAAAAAAAAAAAAAAAAAAAGAAGGATAAACCTTTGCTCAGTTCTGTTTTACAAACTTGCTTAGATACTTCAGTTTGTTTGATCACACTCTACGAGTGAGTTTGTTAAAAATTGGCTAAGTCACATTGAGTTATTTTACTGTGAAAAACATTCACAAAGGTTAAGGATTACATAACCACTTATGGTTATAAAATACACGTACTTAGGTAAGTGTGTAAAATTCAAACTTCTAAATAATTTCAAACTTTGAAAACAAGAATGTTTATTGGGCATAGTCTGGAGATAAATTAGGAGTGTCAGCAGACTTGAGTGAAGGCTGGAAACAAAAAGAATCCAAAATAATAATATAGATACAATAAGTCATAAAAAAAATTATTCTATGCCTTTTTATTTTTATATTTTATGATTTTTTAAATAATAGCATTGTGTTTTATTGTTACAAAAGGAATGTGTGTTTATATGAAAAATTTAAATCCACATACAAAAACATAAAAATCACTTGTAGAACTATCATATAAAAATAATTTTAATTAGGGGCTCCTGGGTGGCTCAGTTGGTTAAGTGTCTGACTTTAGCTCAGATCATGATCTCAAGATCCTGGGATCGAGCTCCGCATCAGGCTCCCTTTTCAGTGGAGAGTCTGCTTCTCCCTCCCCCTCTGCCCCTCCCGCCCCTGCCTGTGCTCTCTGTCTCAGATAAATAAATAAAAATCTTTAAAAATAAAATAAATTAAAATAAAAAATAATTATAAACAGCAATTTGTTGATGGCCTTCTAGTCTCCTTTTGTTGAATAATATGAATAATTATAAAAGTAATTGTATAACTAATTTGATTTAATAGCTGCATTAAGGGAAGGAGTTAAGATGGTGGCATAGTAGGAGGACCCTAGGCTCATCTCATCCCTCAAACATGACTCAATACCTATCCAATCATTCTAAATACCCCATAAATCAACCTGAAGACTGAGAGAACTAATTCCACAACTAAAGCAGGGGGGGAGGGGAGCCACATTGAAGAAGGTAGGAAGTGTAGAGATGTGGTTTGGGGAAGAAATGGAACACAGATGATCTGGAGGGGAGAGAACCATGGTCATGGAGAAAGGCAAGAGAGAGGAACAAATGGGAACACATAAGAAGAACACTTCCCCAAAGTCATTGGCTGGGAAAACGAGAGGGGCTGATTTTCGTGAGTTCTTGCAACCAGCATGGCTTAAAGTCTGGAGTTTTAAAAGGTCATTGGGTTGGCTGAGGTAAAACCCTAAAGGTGCTGCTAGGTCATAAATCAGGCCTCAACAAGTACAAAAAGACTGAGATCAAAGCATTCATATTTTCTGACCACAACGCTGTGTAACTTGAAGTCAACCATGAGAAAAAATCTGGAAAGGTCACAAATACATGGAAGTTAACCAACATGCAACTAAACAATGAATAGGTCAAGCAGGAAATCAAAGAAATAAAAATACATGGAAAAAAGTTAAAATGAAAACACAGTGGTCCAAAACCTTTGGGATGCTGCAAAAGTAGTCCTAAGGGAGAAGTATATAGTAATACAGCCCCACCTCAAACAGCAAGAAAAATCTCAAATACACAACCTAACTTTACACCTAAAGGAACTAGAAAAAGAATAACAAAAGAAGACTAAAGCTAACAGAAGAAGGGGAATAATAAAGATTACAACAGAAATAAATGATACAGAAACTAAAAAAACACACACACACACAATAGAACTTATCAATGAAGCCAAGAGTTGGTGCTTTAAAAAAACTGATAGGGGCGCCTGGGTGGCTCAGTTGGTTAAGCAACTGCCTTCGGCTCAGGTCATGATCCTGGAGTCTCGGGATCGAGTCCCACATCGGGCTCCCTGCTCAGCAGGGAGTCTGCTTCTCCCTCTGACCCTCCTCCCTCTCATGCTCTCTCTCGCAAAAAAAATAAAAATAAAAAATAAAAAAACTGATAAACCCTAGCCAGATTCACCAAAAAGAAAAGGGAAAGGACAAAATAAATAAAATCACAAAGGAGACTGAGGAAATAACAAACACCACCACAAAAATAGAAACAATTATAAGAGAATATTATGAAAAACTATATGCCAACAAATTGGACAACCTGGAAGAAATAAATTCTTAGAAACATATAAACTACCAAAACTGAAACAGGATGAAATACAAAACCTGAACAGACTGATAACCAGCAACGAAATTCAATCAGTAATCAAAAATCCCCCAACAAACAAAGTCCAGGGTCAGATGGCTTCACAGGTGAATTCTACCAAACTTTTAAAGAAGAATACTTATTCTTCTCAAAGTATTCCAAAAAAAATGGAAATGAAAGGGAAACTACCAAATTCATTCTATGAGGGGAACATTACCGTGATACCAAATCCAGATAGAGAACTACGGGACAATATCCCTAATGAGCATAGATGCAAAAATTCTCAACAAAATACTAGTCAATCAAATCCAACAATACATTAAAAGAATCATTCACCACTATCAAATGGGATTTATTTCTGGGCTACATGCATAGTTTAATATTCACAAATCAATCAATGTGATACACCACATCAATGAAAGAAAGAATAAGAACCATATGATCCCCTCAATAGATGCAGAAAAAACATTTCACGAAGTACAACATCCATTCATGATAAAAACCCTCAACAAGGGTACGGAGTTGAAAACCCTCTCTGAGTGCTGATTCCTACCTAGCAGACAGAGTGGGGATATGCTAATCAACGAAACACTGAAAAATGCGGTAAGATTTGGTTGGAGCGGCATCCCGACGCCTACACCAGACTCTTGGTGATAAAAATGATTTGCTGAGAGATGGACGGGGGAAAGATGGCGGAGGAGTAGGGGACCCTATTTCAACTGGTCCCCGGAATTGAGCTGGATATCTACCAGACCACTCTGAGCACCCACGAAACCAGCCTGAGATGTAAGAAGATCTGGATCTCTACAAGCAGAATATCGCAGGCGGTTGGTTTTGAGGTACGAAGCGGAGAGCCGTGATTCTGCGGGCAGATATCGGAGGATAAACGGCGGCGGGAGGGTGCCGGGCCGTGGGGATCCTACACCGCCGGTGAGTGACAGCCTCGCGTGCTGCGGACGGGCACAGACTTGCAGACCAGTAGTGTCGGGAAAAGACTTTAGGGCAGCCCCCAGGGTGGAAAACCAGACCGGCAGGGTCGCGCGCATGTGAACCGCAGCCGCCTGGACAGAAACCCCAAGCGTTGGAGTCGCGCGCGCGTGCAAACTGGGAGCGGCTGGAGGTTTTAGAAGCACAAAGGGCAGAGACGTGCCCCAACATGGAGGCAGGACTGGGGGCGCTGTGGAGGGGCACACAACACAGGACGCTGCAGTTTATAGCAGCACGGACAGAAACGGAGACGGTGTGGCCTGGAGAGCTCACTGAAGAACAGACTGAGGTCTCTCTGCTCTGAGGCAGAGGGTTGGAAACAGTCTCTTCTGCTCTGTCTCATGGAAGAGACATGGAAAGCCACCAGGGAAAGGCGCCAGAGAACAAAGCCCCAAAGACTGATTCCCACTGAGCCCATCCCCCGCCACAGGGGCACAGGGCAACTCCGCCCAAACAGGGTTGCCTGAGTAACAGCGCGGCAGGCCCCTCTCCCAGAAGACAGGCTGGGAAAACAAAAGGCCAGCAACCCTAAGGTCCCTAGAAAACAGGTGCATCTTGCTTGGGTTCTGGTCAATAATTTCGACTCTATACATTCCCTCAAACACCCATCAACAGAATGACTAGGAGGAGGAGCCCCCAAAACAGAAAAGATTCAGAGATTATGACTTATGCTGCAGATTTACAAATGGATGCAGATATAACCAAGATGTCAGAGATGGAATTCAGGCTACCAATTGTGAAGACAATGGCTAGAATGGAGAAATCAATTAATGGCAACACAGAGTCTCTAAGGGCAGAAATAGAAGGTGAATTGGCAGAACTTAAAAATGCTATCAATGAGATCCAATCCAATCTAGATAATCTAACAGCTAGGGTAAGTGAGACAGATGAGAGAATAAGCGATCTGGAAGACAGTATAATAGATAAAAAGGGAAAAGAGGAGGCCAGGGAAAAACAACTCAGAATCCATGAAAATAGAATCAGAGAAATAAGTGACACCATGAGGCGTTCCAATGTCAGAATAATTGGAATCCTGGAGGGGGTGGAGAGAGAGAGAGGGCTAGAAGATGTATTTGAGCAAATCGTAGCTGAGAACTTCCCTAATCTGGGGAATGAAACAAACATTCGAGTCCTAGACGCAGAGAGGACCCCTCCTAAGATCAGGGAAAACAGGCCAACACCCCAGCATGTAATAGTAAAAGTTGCACATCTTACAACCAAGAAAACCATCTTAAGGGCAGTCAGGGGGAAGAGATTCCTTACATACAGAGGGAGGATCATCAGAATAATGTCAGACCTATCCACAAAGACCTGGCAAGCCAGAAAGGCCTGGCAAGACATATTCAGGGTACTAAATGAGAAGAACA
This sequence comes from Neomonachus schauinslandi, assembly GCF_002201575.2. Taxonomy (NCBI): domain Eukaryota; kingdom Metazoa; phylum Chordata; class Mammalia; order Carnivora; family Phocidae; genus Neomonachus; species Neomonachus schauinslandi. The sequence goes on from NC_058419.1 coordinate 64,804,353, forward strand.
TGCAGCCAAGAATACTTTATCCAGCAAGGCTTTCATTTAGAATGGATGGAAAGATGCAGAACTTCCACGACTGGCAGAAGTTGAAAGAATATGTGACCACTAAGCCGGCCCTGCAAGAAATATTAAGGGGGGTTCTAAAAGGAGAAAGACCCCAAGAGTGATCTACAACAGAAATTTACAGGGACAACCTATAAAAACAACGTCTTCACAGGCAACATGATGACAATTAATTCATATCTTTCAATAATCACTCTCAACGTGAATGGCCTAAACGCTCCCATAAAACGGCACAGGGTTGCAGATTGGATACAAAGACAGGACCCATCCATATGCTGTCTACAAGAGACTCATTTGGAACCTAAAGATACATCCAGACTGAAAGTGAAGGGATGGAGATCCATCTTCCATGCCAGCGGACCTCAAAAGAAAGCTGGGGTAGCAATTCTTATATCAGACAAATTAGATTTTAAACTAAAGTCTGTAATAAGAGACACAGAAGGACACTCTATCATTCTTAAAGGGTCTATGCAACAAGAAGATCTAACAATTGTAAATATCTACACCCCCAATTTGGGAGCAGCCATCTACATAAGCCAACTGTTAACCAAAATAAAGAGTCATATTGATAACAATACGTTAATTGTAGGAGACCTCAATACTCCACTCTCAGCAATGGACAGATCATCTAGGCAGAAAATCAACAAGGAAACAAGAGCTTTGAATGATACATTGGACCAGATGGACCTCATAGATATTTACAGAACATTCCACCCTAAAACAACAGAATACTCATTCTTCTCGAGTGCACATGGAACTTTCTCCAGAATAGACCATATACTGGGTCACAAATCAGGTCTCCACCGATACCAAAAGATTGAGATTATTCCCTGCATATTCTCAGACCACAATGCTCTAAAATTGGAACTCAATCACAAGAAAAAATTTGGCAGAAATTCAAACACTTGGAAGCTAAAGACCACTCTGCTCAAGAAGGTTTGGGTCAACGAAGAAATCAAAGAAGAACTTAAACAATTCATGGAAATCAATGAGAACGAAAACACATCAGTCCAAAACCTATGGGATACTGCAAAGGCGGTCCTAAGGGGGAAATACATAGCCATCCAAGCCTCACTCTAAAAAATAGAAAAATCCTGAATTCACCAACTAACTCTACACCTTAAAGAACTAGAGAAAAAGCAACAAACGATGCCTAAGCCACACATTAGAAGAGAAATAATTAAAATTAGAGCAGAAATCAATGAATTAGAAACCAGAAACAGTAGATCAGATCAACAAAACTAGAAGTTGGTTCTTTGAAAGAATTAATAAGATTGAAAAACCACTGGCCAGACTTATCCAAAAGAAGAGAGAAAGGACCCAAATTAATAAAATTATGAATGAAAGGGGAGAGATCATGACTAACACCAAGGAAATAGAAACAATTATTAGAAATTATTATCAACAACTATATGCCAATAAACTGAGCAATCTGGATGAAATGGAGGCCTTCCTGGAAACGTATAAGCTGCCAAGACTGGAACAGGAAGAAATTGACAACCTGAATAGGCCAATAACCCAGTAACAAGATTGAAGCAGTGATCAAAAACCTCCCAAAAATCAAGAGTCCAGGGCCTGATGGATTCCCTGGGGAATTCTACCAAACATTCAAAGAAGAAATAATAACCTATTCTACTGAAGCTGTTTCAAAAAATAGAAACAGAAGGAAAACTTCCAAACTCATTCTATGAGGCCAGCATTACCTTAATCCCCAAACCAGGCAAAGACCCCATCAAAAAGGAGAATTTCAGACCGATATCCCTGATGACTATGGATTCCAAAAGCCTCAACAAAATCCTAGCTAATAGGATCCAACAATACATTAAAAGGATCATCCACCACGACCAAGTGGGATTTATCCCCGGGATGCAAGGGTGGTTCAACATTCGCAAATCAATCAATGTGATAGAACACATTAATAAGAGGAGGGAGAAGAACCATATGGTCCTCTCAATTGATGCAGAAAAAGCATTTGACAAAATACAACATCCTTTCCTGATTAAAACTCTTCAGAGTATAGGGATAGAGGGAACATTCCTCAAGCTCATAAAATTCATCTATGAAAAACCCACAGCAAATATCATCCTCAATGGGGAAAAGCTGAGAGCCTTTCCCTTAAGATCAGGAACACGTCAAGGGTGCCCACTCTCACCACTGTTGTTCAACATAGTACTAGAAATCCTAGCAACAGCAGTCAGACAACAAAAAGAAATAAAAGGTATTCAAATTGGCAAAGAAGAAGTCAAACTCTCTCTTTTCACAGACGACATGATAGTTTATGTGGAAAACCCAAAAGACTCCACCCCCAAATTACTAGAACTCATCCAGCAATTCAGTAATGTGGCAGGATACAAAATCAATGCACAGAAATCAGCTGCTTTCTTATACACTAGAAACGCAACTGTAGAAAGAGAAATTAAAGAAACTATTCCATTTACAATAGCACCAAAAACCATAAGATACCTCAGAATAAACCTAACCAAAGAGGTAAAGGATCTATACTCTAGGAACTACAAAACACTCATGAAACTGAAGAAGACACAAAAAGATGGAAAAATATTCCATGCTCATGGATTGGAAGAATAAACATTGTTAAAATGTCTATGCTACCCTGAGCAATCTATACCTTCAATGCCATCCCGATCAAAATTCCAATGACATTTTTCAAAGTGCTGGAATAAACAATCCTAAAATTTGTATGGAATCAGAAAAGACCCCGAATCGCCAAGGAGATGTTGAAAAAGAAAAACAAAGCTGGGGGCATCACGTTGCCCGATTTCAAGCTATATTACAAAGCTGTCATCACCAAGACAGCATGGTACTGGCACAAAAACAGACCTACAGACCAATGGAACAGAATAGAGAACGCAGATATGGACCCTCAACTCTATGGTCAAATAATCTTTGACAAAGCAGGAAAAAACATGCAATGGAAAAAAGACAGTCTCTTCAATAAATGGTGCTGGGAAAATTGGACAGCCACATGCAGAAGAATGAAACTCGACCATTCTCTAACACCATTCACAAAGATAAACTCAAAGTGGATGAAAGACCTCAAAGTGAGACAGGAATCCATCAAAATCCTAGAGGAGAACATAGGCAGTAACCTCTTTGACATCGGCCACAGCAACTTCATTCAAGATACATCTCCAAAAGCTAGTGAAACAAAAGCAAAAATGAACTTTTGGGACTTCATCAAGATAAAAAGCTTCTGCACAGCAAAGCAAAACAGTCAACAAAACAAAGAGGCAACCCACAGAATCGGAGAAGATATTTGCAAATGACACTACAGATAAAGGGCTGGTATCCAAAATCTATAAAGAACTTCTCAAACTCAACACCCAAAAAACAAATAATCAAGTCAAAAAGTGGACAGAAGAGATGAACAGACACTTCTCCGAAGAAGACATACAAATGGCTAACAGACACACGAAAAAATGTTCATCATCATTAGCCATCAGGGAAATCCAAATCAAAACCACACTGAGATACCACCTTACACCAGTTAGAATAGCAAAAATGGACAGGGAAAGAAACAACAAATGTTGGAGAGGTTGTGGAGAAAGGGGAACCCTCTTACACTGTTGGTGGGAATGCAAGCTGGTACAGCCACTTTGGAAAACAGTGTGGAGGTGCCTCAAAAATTTAAAAATAGAGCTACCCTATGACCCAGCAATTGCACTCCTGGGTATTTACCCCAAAGACACAGATGTAGTGAAAAGAAGGGCCATATGCACCCCAATGTTCATAGCAGCAATGTCCGCAATAGCCAAACTGTGGAAAGAGCCAAGATGCCCTTCAGCAGACAAATGGATAAAGATGTGGTCCAGCTATACAATGGAATACTACTCAGCCATCAGAAAGGATGAATACCCAACTTTTACATCAACATGGATGGGACTGGAGATTATGCTAAGTGAAATAAGTCAAGCAGAGAAAGTCAATTATCATATGGCTTCACTTATTTGTGGAACATAAGGAATAACATGGAGGACATTAGGAGAAGGAAGGGAAAAATGGGCAGGGGGAATTGGAGGGAGAGATGAACCATGAGAGACTATGGACTATGAGAAACAAACAGGGTTTTAGAGTGGAGGGGGGATGGGGTTTGGTTAGCCTGGTGATGGGTATTAAGGAGGGCACGTACTGCATGGAGCACTGGGTGTTATACGAAAACAATGGATCGTGGATCACTACATCAAAAACTAATGAAGTATTGTATGGTGACTAACATAACATAATAAAATTAAAAACTACAAAAAAAAAAAAAAACCCTCAACAAAGTAGATTTAGAGAGAACAGGCCTCAACATAATAAAGGCCATATATGAAAGACCCACAGCTAATGTCATCCTCCATGCAGAAAAACTGAGAGCTTTTCCTCTACAGTCAGGAACAAGACAGAGATGTCCACTCTCACCACTGTTATTTAACATAGTACTGGAAGTCCTAGCCACAGCAATCAGACAACACAAAGAAATAAAAGGCATCCGATTCAGCAAGGAAGAAGTCACTTTCACTATTTGTATAAGACATAATACTCTATATAAAAAACCTGAATGACTCCACCAAAAAATTGCTAGAACTGATAGAAGAATTCAGCAATGTCACAGGTAACAAAATCAATATACAGAAATCTATTGCTTTACTATCATAATTAAGGGGTCTATCCATCAGGAAGAACTAACAATTGTAAATATTTATGCCCTGAACTAGGAAGCACCTAAATATATACATCAATTAATAATAAACATAAAGAAACTTATTGATATTAATACGATAATAGTAGGGGACTCTAACACCCCACGTACATGAATGGACAGATCATCTAAGCAGAAAATCAACAAGGAAACAACGGCTTTGAATGACACACTGGACCAAATGGATTTAAAAGATATATTCAGAACATTCCATCCTAAAACAGCAGAATACACATTCTTTTCAAGTACACATGGAACATTCTCCAGAATAGATCACATACCAGCCACACAAAAAAGCCTCAACAAATTCAAGAATACTGAAGTCATACCAGGAACCTTTCCTACTACAATACTATGAAACTAGAAGTCAATCACAAGAAAAAGTCTGCAAAGACCACAAATACATGGAGGTTAAACAACATGCTACTGAAGAATGAATGGGTAAACCAGGAAATAAAAGAAGAAATAAAAAAATACATGGAAATAAATGCAAAAATAAAAGAAAATGGTTCCAACACAATGGTCCAAAACTTTTGGGATGCAGCAAAAGCAGTCATAAGAGGGAAGTATATAGCATTACAAGCCGACCTCAAGAAGCAAGAAAAATCTCAAATACACAACCTAAAGAAGCTAGAAAAAGAGCAACAAAGGTATCCTAAAACCAGCAGAAAGAAGGAAATAATAAAGATTGGAGCAGGGGCACCTGGGTGGCTCAGTCGTTAAGCATCTGCCTTCGGCTCAGGTCATGATCCTAGGGTCCTGGGATCAAGCCCCACATTGGGCTCCCTGCTTCGCGGGAGGCCTGCTTCTACCTCTTCCACTCCCCCTGCTTGTGTTCCGTCTCTCACTGTGTCTCTCTCTGTCAAATAAATAAATAAAATCTAAAAAAAAAAAAAAAAAGATTGGAGCAGAAATAAATGATATAGAAACTAAAAAAAAATAAATGATCTGTTGATCAATGAAACCAGGAGCTGCTTCTCTGAAAAAAAATCAATAAAATTTATAAACCTCTAGCCAGATGTATCAAGAAAAAAAGAAAGGATTCGAGTAAATAAAATAACAAATGAGAGAGGAGAAATAATACCACAGAAACACAATCATAAGAGATTATTATGAAAAACTATATGCCAACAAATTGGACAACCTGTAAGAAATGGATAAATTCCGAGAAACTTAAACTACCAAAACTGAAACAGGAAGAAACAGAAAATTTGATAAGACCAGTAAACCAGCAAAGAAACTGAGTCAGTAATCCAAAAAAAACCAACAAACAAAAGATGGCTTCAGAGGCAAATTCTACCACGCATTTAAAGAAGAGTTAATACCTATTCTTCTCAAACTATTCCAAAAAATGAAAAAGGAATGAAAACTACCAAATTCATTCTACGACACCAGCATTACCCTGATACCAAAACCAAATAAAGACACAACTAAAAAAATGTACAGGACAATATTCCTGATGAACATGGATGCAAAAATTCTCAACAAAATCCTAGCAAGATGAATTCAACAGTATATTAAAAAAATCACTCACCACAATCAAATGAGACTTATTCATGGATTGTAGGGAGGTTCAGTATTTGCAAATCAATCAACATGATACAACCCATCACTAAAAGAAAGGATAAGAACCATATGATCGTTTCAATAGACAGAGAAAAAGCATTTGACAAAGTACAACATCCATCCATGATAAAAACCTTCAACAAAGTAGGTTTAGAGGGAACTTACTTCAGTATAATAAAGGCCATATACGAAAAACCCACAGCTAATATCATCCTCAATGGGGAAAAACTGTGAGCCTTTGACTAAGGTCAGGAACCAGACAAGGATGTCCACTCTCAGCACTTTTATTTAACATAGTACTGGAAGTCCTAGTCACAGCAATCAGACAACAGTAAGAAATAGAAGGCATCCAAATCAGTAAGAAAGAAGTAAACTTGCACTATTTGCAGATGACATGATACTATACATAGAGAACCTGGAAGACTCTACCAAAAACCTGCTAGAAGTGATATACAAATTTAGTAAATTTGCAGGATACAAAATCAATGTACAGAAATCTGTTGCATTTCTATACACCAATAATGAAGCTGCAGAAAAAGAAATTAAGAAAACAATCCCATGTACAATTGCACCCAAAATAACAAGATACCTAGGAATAAACCTAACCAAAGAGGTGAAAGAGGCAAAATATTGATAAAAGAAACTGATGACAACACAAAGAAATGGAAAGGCATTCGTGCTCATGGACTGGAAGAAGCAATAATGTTAAAATGTCCATACTACCCAAAGCAATCTACAGATCTAATGCAATCCCTATCAAAATAGCAAGAGAATTTTTCACAGAACTAGAGCAAATAATCCTAATATCTGTATGGAACCACAAAAGACCCCAAATAGCCAAAGCAATCTTGAGAAGGGGGAAAAAAAAACAAAGCTGGATGTATCAAGCTCCCAGATTTCAAACTATACTACAAAGCTATGGTATTCAAACAGTATGACACTGGCACAAAAACAGACACATGGATCAATGAACTAGAATAGGGAACCCAGAAATAAACCCACTTATATGGTCAATATTCAATGACAAAGGAGGCAAGAATGTACAATGGGGAAAAGACCATCTCTTTTCAATAAATGGTGTTGAGAAAACCAGACAACAACATGCAAAAGAATGAAAGTAGACCACTTTTTACGCCACATACAAATATAAACCAAATAGATTAAAGACCTGAAACCATAAAACTCCTAAAAGAAAATATAGGCAGTAAACTCTTGGATATCAGTCTTGGCAATATTGTTCTGGATCTGTCTCCTCAGGCAACGTTAAACAAAAGCAAAAATAAACAATTGGTACTAGATCAAACTAAAAAGTTTTGGCACGGCAAAAGAAGCCATCAACAAAACAAAGGCAATCTGCTAAATGGGAAAAGATATTTGCCCATGATATATCTGATAATTGGTTAATATACAAAATATATAAAGAATTCATACAACCCAAGGCACCTGGGTGGTGCAGTCTGTTAAGCATCCAACTCTTGGTTTCAGCTCAGCTCATGATCTCAGGGCCATAAGATTGAGCCCCGCGTCAGGCTCTGCACTCAGTGGGGAGTCTGCTTGAGATATTTTCTTTCTCTGAAATAAATAAATCTTTAAAAGGTAAGAATTCATATAACTAAATGTCAAAAAACAATCAGATTAAAAAATATATACCATGGGGAAAACAGTTTCCTCAAAAAATTAAAGATAGAGGGGCGCCTGGGTGGCTCAGTTGTTAAGCATCTGCCTTTGGTTCAGGTCATGATCCCAGGGTCCTGAGATTGAGCTGTGCATCAGGCTCCCTGCTCTGTGGGGGGCCTTCTTCTCCCTCTGCCACTCCCCCTGCTTGTGTTCCCTCTCTCGCTGTGTCTCTGTCAAATAAATAAATAAAATCTTTAAAAAAAATTAAAGATAGAAACACCATATGAGCCAACAATTCCATTTCTGGGTATTTATCCAAAGAAAACAAAAACACTAATTCAAAAAGATGTATGCGTCCCTGTTTACTGCAGCATTATTTATGGTAGCCATGATAAGGAAGCAATCTAATGTTCATCAATAGATAAATGGATAAAGAAGATATAGTATATATATATACAATAGACTATTATTCAGCCATAAACAAGAGTGAAATCTTGCCATTTGTGACAACATGGATGGACCTAGAGAGTATTATACTAAGTAAAATAAGTCAGAGAAAGACAATTACCATATAATTTCACTTACATGTGGAATATAAAACAAAACAAAACGAAATAGAAATAGACTCATAAATACAGAGTACAAATTGGTGGTTGCCAGAGGGGAGGGTTTGCGGGGGGATGAGCAAAATAAGTGAAGAGGATTAAGAGGTACAAACTTCCAGCACAAAATAAATAACTGGGATGTAAAGTACAGCATAGGGAATATAGCCAATAATATAATATTATAATAACTATGTATGATAACAGATGGTAACTAGATTTGTCATGTTGATCATTTCATAATGTATATAAATATCTAATCACTATGTTGGGATACCTGAAACTAATATAATATTGTATATCAACTATACCTTAATTTTAAGAATACTATAAAAAAAATCAAAGAATATTTTTGGCGGGGAGGGGCAGAGGAAGAGGGAGAAAGAGAATCTTATGCAGGCTCCACACCCAGTGGGCTTGATCTCACAACCCTGAGATCAGGGCCGAAGCTGAAATCAAAAGTCAGACACTCAACTGACTGAGCCACCTAGGTGCCCGCAAACAAAAGAATATTGATATCTTGTTCAAATACAAACTATATTTTGCTCATCTATGTTCACATTCAAGCAGAGATGTAAATATAAAGTTTGACATATTCTATTCAGTCTATAAACTTTGTACCAAAGAAAATGAAAAGCTCTTATCTGCTAAGTGTACATACATCTTATATACAATACTGCTAAAAAAAAAAAAAAAAGGAATGTGATTGATTACCTGGGCTATTGAAGCTTTCAGAATGAAGTTTTGTTCACTTTTAAGTTTTCTCAAAATGTATAAAAGCACCTAGTGAGATTTTTTTACTGTACTGAAATGGAAGGAATAATCTCCATAAAACATGTGCCTTACAGGATGGCTATCATTGTTACTGCCCATAGAAAAGGTGTTAAAATGATGGCCTGCTGCAAACTTGCTTTCAAAATGCGGGACAAGGAAAATGTCCTTTAATTTGTAAATACACTGAGGATGAGAATGGTGAAAGGATTACAGTTAAACAGAGATGTATATGCTGTCTCTCTAAAACCGCTTGATGATCTTTGAACAGGCCATATGGAGACTAGAAAAGAATTAACTGACCGTGCCCAAGTTGCCTGATGTTATGTGTAGGCTACAACAAAAACTCATACAGAAACTCATACAGTTTTTGGAAATAAGACTGCTTCAGAACAACAACAAAAACTCACCAGAAAGGCACCCAAGTTAAACAGGACTCTTGTTTCTTTACTAAAATTTTAACTTATTTGGAATCCAACTTCAATTTCACAAGTTGAAACTACCTCTGCACTTTAAAGCCTTTTTCCCTCAGGGAAAAAAAAGGGTTTAATTTATGATGACATCTAACATGCTTTGGAATGTTAAAAAATGATGAACGTTTTAGTCATGGACAGCCTATAGGATGAATGTATAGATGCAAAGGGCCTGACTGACAAATAGCTGGTCTACTAAGACAAGCCTCTAGTACTAAGTGAATAGACATTTCTGGAGAACTGAAAACTAACTCCTACAAACCTGCTATTCCTAGTAAGTAATACTTAGGAATATTGCATCCTCAAACACTTTTTTTGAAAGGACATTTAGGTTGATGTCACCACACTGGACTGACACCAAGAATCAGTCTAATGTGGGCTTGATAAGACCAGAGATGCATATCAAAGTGAATATTATATTAGATTATATTCAGTTTTACCACTACATAAAAGAAAACAAGGATGTCCTAAAGGCTGCAGGCACTTCAGAGAAATATTATTGGAAAAGAAATAGAGTAAAAATATCCTACTGTACCATAGAGCCAAAAGAAACATTTCACTGTTATTTTTTACTAAATATGGGCAACAGATATGTCTAACTTGTCATACATATTGTATTTACATTCTCCTTTTCAAAAGTCTTACATTTATGTATATTAAGAATATATACTACAACCTATAAAATTTAAACATTCAAGAATTAAAATAGGGGCGCCTGGGTGGCTCAGTCAGGGGCGCCTGGGTGGCTCAGTCATTAAGCGTCTGCCTTCGGCTCAGGTCATGATCCCAGGGTCCTGGGATCGAGCCCCGCATCGGGCTCCCTGCTCCGCGGGAAGCCTGCTTCTCCCTCTCCCACTCCCCCTGCTTGTGTTCCCTCTCTCGCTGTGTCTCTCTGTCAAATAAATAAATAAAATCTTAAAAAAAAAAAAGAATTAAAATAAATTGCTGTAACAGGTGACAGAAATATGAAAAATACTGTCATATTTTCTCAAAGTATTTACTTAGTCCTACTATTAATACTAATTGTTTAACTGTTAACTAGTCCTATTGTTTTGTTTAAATAATAGCATGTAACAGAAAAGTAATACAGGAAAACATAATTTTAAATAAACATCTACTTTCATATTTTTATATTAAAGTAATAACACTTTTGCACAATTATTTATTATGTATTAAAAGTCTTTTCATCTAGTATAGCTGTGTCCTGTGTTGGGGCTCTAAAGGTTGGTCACCCCAACGGTATAGTACCATTTGGATGGGGGAACAAAATATAAAAACAGGTAATATTTGTAAATTACATAGACAAGAAACTGGTAAACTGTGGTGCCTTCTGTGAAAGATAAATTAGTGGGTGGAATAAGCCAGAGAGGGTTTCTTTTTCTTATTTTTAGAACTTTGTACCTTGTGCATGTACTACCTAGTCCAAAGGGAGAAAAACATTAGTCTTACACAGTGATTGCTCAGAGTGAGCTGAGAAAGGTGCTTGCAGGCGCATAGGGCTCAGGGTTCCCACTGGAAACAATGTGTTAAGAACACGTGGTTCTTGGGGAACATGCCCAAAATTCAAGATGGCTGCCTGGTGGATGACTGATTCAGATGAGCCTGATGAGGTAAGCTGGTGCCCAAAACTGAAGGGTCTGCTAACCCCCACGAATCAGTATGAATTTGTTTTGTGAAGGAAGCCATTAGAGGGTTTTAAAGAAAGGAATATAATTATGTGATTTATGACTAAGAGATCCTTTTGGTTGTGTGAAGAATGTGGGGTAGCCCTGTTGCGAGGACCTATTTCTGTAGTCTTGGTGAGTATGGCTGTTTGAGTTTAAACTGTTCGCGTGGTAGCACTGAATGAGGATGTGGAGGCACATTTAGACATGGTGCGACTTTGGGAAGTGGCCCTGATAAGACCTGCTATAGATTGTGGATTGCGGGGAGGGGGGTGCATAACATGGATTACTGCTGTTTCTGGGCTGGGTAGCTCAGAGCGCCTCTTTCTGGGATGGAGAACACTAGGGCATTGGTGGACTGTGGAGGAATAAGAAAGAGTTCTCTTTGGGACACTTGATGCCAGAGATGGTTAACTGATGCATGTTTTTTTGAAAGTCACTCAGGTTATTGCGTGGAAACTGGGGAGGGGAGGGCATCTGTGAGGCAAAGTGACAGCCCTGGGTGGGCCTCAGCAGGGACAGAGAGGAAACTACTCAGGGAAAAGGCTGGAGGGGCTCCAGCAGAGAATCTTGCAGGCCCGCAAAGGCTTTAAGCTTTTCATAGGTAAGAAATGGGCGACAATGACAGGGCTTTGAGCATGATGAGAGTTGACCAAAGGCCTGCTGTGTGGAGAGCAGGCTATAAGGTAGAGTTGCCAGATTTAGCAAATAAAAATACAGAATGCCAAGTTAAATTTAAATGTGAGATCAACCACAAGTAATTTCGTAGACAAGTATAGTCCATGTAGTATTGGGGCTATACTTTAACTAAAAATGTATTCGTCGTTGATCTGACAAATTTAACTGTTATTTACCCAGGCAACCCTATCACAGGGGCAGGTGGAGGGAGCCCCTGCGGGCATTGCAGGGAAATGGAAGGGGCCAGAGCAGCAGCAGGAAAGTGTGAAGAGGGGTCCCAGAAAAGACAAGGGTGACCCATTTGGTACATTTTACCGGAGAACAGCTCTAGGAAGACGAGCTTCTTGGCTCTTCCAAGTGTTGGCCGAGGGTTCCTCAGGGAAGACTTACCCGTCTCTTCCAAACCTCCCGAGCCCGCGGCTGGCTCCACTGCTAGCCCTGCTGCCCTCCGACTCCACGGCGCGGAGCAGCAGCTGAAAAGCAGCAGCCCGCGGGGCCGCGCTCTAACCCCGCCTTCCGCACCCCGCAGGGGTGGAGCCTGAGCGAGGAGCTTGCGAGCAGCCCTCTCTCCCCGGATGACGAGCGGCAGGATAATATGGAGTCCGGCAAGATGGCGCCTCCCAAGAACGCTCCGAGAGATGCCTTGGTAAGTGCGAAGGATGAGAGGCGGGGCATGAAGCTCGGCGCGGCTGGCGTCTTGGGAGGCAGGCCCTGGCGGAGGGCCTCCGGACGGGCTCGCGTGCCCGCTTCGGCCCAATCGGGGCGGCCAGAAGGAGTGGGATACGGGGGTGCCCTGGACCCCGGTGCGTTTCTCCCGCAACCCTGGCAGCCCCGCTAGGGGGAGGCTTGCGGCCCGCCAGAGTGCGCAGTCCAGCCACCCGGCTTTGTCTCCTGGACCTTGGGCCCCAGACGCTTTGTCGTCTCGCCAGGTCTGTGAGCCCTGACTCTCGCGTCCAGTGTACTGATGCTAGCTTCCCCCATCGCCACATCCGAAAATGACAACCAGCTGTAGCCTCCCCTAGCTTTCCCGATGGGAAAGCCAACCCGGGCCTTTTTCTTCTGTCTTTGCCCCCGCCAAAAAATAAAAAGTTTTCAGGAGAGATTACGACGGCTTTTGGTGTGATCCTGACACTTGAGAGGAAAAGTATATGAGTACAAGTCTGGAGCCCAGAAGAAGGGGGAACTTTTATCATAAATATAAATACTACCTTTGGTCCAGTCTTGATTTCCAGTACCTAGATTATGCATCTGGCGTTTTTATTCGAATCCACAGGTGATGGCACAAATCCTGAAGGATATGGGAATTACGGAGTATGAACCAAGGGTTATAAATCAAATGTTGGAATTTGCTTTCCGTAAGTTAACAAAACACCAAAAACTTGCCTAACTTGTGAATTTGAAAACATTGTTTTATTGTAAGAACATTTTCAACTAAACTGCTTGAACAGTTACTATCATAGAATTCAGCCTAAAGCAGTAAAAAAAGAGCTCAAGCTAAGGGGACAGTAGTATTTATACCGTGGTATCTGTTTAAAATTGGCCATGCAAATAGGACAATTATAGAACCAAAATTCATAAACTTCCTAGAAGTTAGTAGAACCTCCCATTAAGAAAAGTGACCATAAATATTAAGCTGTTTTCATGTTTAATAATGTTTTGTTCTTAAAGGATATGTGACTACAATTCTGGATGATGCAAAAATTTATTCAAGCCATGCTAAGAAACCTAATGTTGATGCAGATGATGTGAGACTGGCAATCCAGTGTCGCGCTGATCAATCTTTTACTTCTCCTCCTCCGAGAGATGTGAGCAAACTTATCTGAAGTTCATCTTACATAAAATTTCTTAGATTGTAGTTCTAATAAGGATTTTTCTTTTTTTTAGTTTTTACTGGATATTGCAAGGCAGAAAAATCAAACCCCTTTACCACTGATTAAGCCATATGCAGGACCCAGACTGCCACCTGACAGATACTGCTTAACAGCTCCAAACTATAGGCTGAAGTCCTTAATTAAAAAGGTAAGAATCTGTGGTCAGCTTAGTTTTTTAAAAAGGTGAGATGTGTTAGGGGAAATTTGTAAAAAGCAGATTCCTGTAGATAGATTAGTAGGTTAAAGACTAAGATAATTTACTAGGACTTTTTAAATTTATAGCCTTGAAAATACCATCTCTGCAATTAGCTACTATGTTAAAATACAAAACACAAGATCCAAGATTTTTAGAACAAAAAGGAACTTTAGTGTTCATCTAACTCAACAATTAATTTTCACATCAGGGAACTGATCCTCATTTCATCTATGGAATTAGTAGCAAAGCTGGGACTGATTCCCAGGTCTCATAACTCCCAGTATTAACATTTTATCAGTTTTCTGTGGCACCTTATAACAGAGTAAATGGTATACCATCAGGAATTGGACTCACTTTCTGAAATATGACCTAAGGCTCTCCCACCACTGAAAAAGTTCTCCCCACATTCAGCTAGCTGCCTTTGTTGTCTGAAATTCTACTATAAGAGTACCTTTCTTTTTAGGTTAAGATATTGACTAGTTAAGATTAAAAATCATGAAGATGTTAGCTATTATCCCCAAATAAGACTCTACCCTAAACTTAAATACTATATACAATTTTATATTATGTGTACTCATATCCTTTATATAGATTTATGTTTTGTTTATACTATATATATACTTGTGAAGACCCTAGTTTAAATGTTGGATTTAGAACGGAACAGAAACAGGACATTCTTGCCGTGGGTTACCATTAATAATTCATTCCTGGTAAGTTTAGGGGTCAGATCTGAACAATATTAAAATTAATAAGTTTTTTAAATCCCCTAGGGACCTAACCAAGGAAGACTAGTACCACGGTTAAGTGTTGGTGCTGTTAGTAGCAGACCTTCCACTCCTACTGTAGGTAAGTGAGAGAATGAAATGACTTTTCTGTCTGGTAAAGAAGTTCCTCAGCGCTTGATTTTGAACTATACAAATCAAGTTGCCAAACACTCATGGCAGTAGCCTGCTTATTATCAGAAATAAATTTGAGTAAACTGGCAAGAGAATGCAACCAAAAGAAGTTTAAAATGTACAAGTTGCAAAAAAAATGTACAAAAAGCGTAAGTTTATCAAAGAAAAAAATCAGTTTTTAATACTAATCTTTTCAAGAATAGTAGTATTGATTATCAACTATATTGCCCCTTCAGGCTGTCTCCTGTGCCCTTTGTGACAGGGCTCCGTCATTCTTTGAGCATTTCTTGCTTTCTGGCACAAGATGTTCTAAACTCACCTTAATTTTCCTTACCCCAGTCCTACAAACAGCCACTTCTCCAAAGAGCTGTGGTTCCTTTGCATGGAGAATGGTATTTAGAAACCATGATTTTTTTTTAATGTTATTGTTTAGCTAATAAAACACAAATGGATTTAGATTTCCTGGTTTTTTGGTCCTATATTCCTGCTGGATTTCTCATGAAGTATTTTCAGACATAACCCTTCTCTTTGACCTGTATTGATTTTTTTTTGGCTCTTAGGTTTATAACTTGAGTCCTACAGATGTCATATAGCTCTAATGTAAGCAGCATTTGATTTTTGCAGTGTGTAGATAATCTCTTCATATTCTCATTTCAACATTTTAAGACCAACCTGGTATAATATTAATTGTACACTTCTAATTTACCCGCACGTGACCTTTGTGGACAGAAATTTGCCTATGTAATTTGTGTAACTTTTCGGTCATATACTGTTTATCTGTGGATTCATATTACTTCAGTGAATACCAGTTTTTTAAAAAACTCTAGGCTGTGGTAATCTGTTACACATGTTGTCAAGTTAACCAATTTCAGTTATCAGTTTTGATTTTTATCCCTGTTAGACACTTATTATACGTTTTAGAGATTTTTAATCTAGAATGAGGGAGCTGCTAAACTCTAGTATTAAAGATACAAGTTTTAAAACTTTAAAAAAATGAATTTTATAAAGCATTCAAGATCTGAGTATCTACCGTGTTCAGTTTTAAAGCTGAAACTCCATACTTACTTAAATGATAGCAAATCCTTATGGTAATGGCCAAGAAAACATCTACCTATTGTGAATTTCCTTGACAAAATAAAATACCTAATACTGTTTCATTAAGCTTCACCAAATTCTTTGAACTGACCCTTAATACATCAGAAAACTTGCCTGGGAATGAAGATATGTTAGAGTAAGGTCTCACCTCCTGAGTTGGGGAGAGAAAGCACTAAAACCAAATTCTTGGGTACCTTTGAGCTTTCTTCCCCCATTCAGGCTTTCTTCCTCTTTGTCCCTAGGGAGGATAGCTGTAGTTTTTTCAGCAACTCTTCCCTGGGCACACTGCTGGTTCCGGGGGAAGGGATGTATGGAAAGCCTGCACCCCCAAAGATAAAACTAGGAACAGACGTGTTTCCATAAATTTTTTAAGAGAGCTATAGTTATGATGTCAGTATGTCTTTCTGAGTCTTGCAAAATTCATTCATTAAGCAAAAATTTGTGGAGTACCCATTAGGAGTAGGGCACAAAAACCATATGCTCATTAAGGATAAAGTCTCAGCCAAGGCTTGTAATTTAGTGAACGAGATAAGACACTAATAAAGGCTCTCATACTATGTCAAGGGAATTTCAGAGGCAGGCAATGACTTCTGAGCAAATCATATTTTATAAAATGGGGTGGTATTTGAGTTGTACCTGGAATAATGGGCAGAATTAAGATGGGGGGGGGATTTAGACTAAATTATCTCCAACATCCC
The DNA here is from genome assembly GCF_002201575.2 of Neomonachus schauinslandi. NCBI lineage: Eukaryota > Metazoa > Chordata > Mammalia > Carnivora > Phocidae > Neomonachus > Neomonachus schauinslandi. The sequence continues at coordinate 64,821,236 of NC_058419.1, forward strand.
TTTCTGCTTAAAAAAGTACCTGGGGGGGCGCCTGGGTGGCTCAGTTGGTTAGGCGACTGCCTTCAGCTCAGGTCATGATCCTGGAGTCCCTGGATCAAGTCCCGCATCGGGCTCCCTGCTCGGCAGGGAGCCTGCTTCTGCCTCTGACCCTCCCCCCTCTCATGTGCTCTCTCTCATTCTCTCTGTCTCAAATAAATAAAAATCTTAAAAAAAAAAAAAAGTACCTGGGTATAGAATAGGAATATGACTTTTGCACCCACCTGGGCACCCTAAGAGGGTCTATTTGATAGGCTTTTGTTAGATGCATGTTGATTTAGCTTCATGAGCCTAGTAGACATTTTCTAATTCTCAGTAAGTGACGGAGATTAAAAATGCCACCTAACGTAAGCAATAGCAAACTTGGGTCTTTATTCTGCTAGCTCATTTAGACACTCAATTTCACAACTTCATGTAGCTAAAATTCAGAGTCAGATGCTATTTGAAGAGCTTTACAGAGATTATTTTAATTTTCACAAGAATCCTATGTAATAGGTACTGCTGTCCCATTTGACAGGTGAGAAAACTGAAGTACTAAAAGATTAAATTTTAAACTTGCCCAAGGACTTTCAGCTAGTACGTGATAAAGCCCGGATTCAAACTCAAGTAGGTAGGCTCCAGAGCCTACTTCTTTACCACTATACTATACTGAATTTTTAGCATCTGAACTATTGAGCTTGTACTTCGCTTATTTCTGATGAGTTTTTTTCCTCACCTTTCATTAGTTCCCTGTGCTTTGAAGGTAGTTTCTGATAAGCTAAGGAGTGCAGAATATGAACCCATATAATGAAGTCCTGTAACTAACATGGTCTGTTAATTACAACCACAGCAACCCCGCAAACGTCTGTCCCAAATAAAGTTGCACCTCCAGTGTCAGTGACAAGCCAAAGATTTACGGTGCAGATTCCACCTTCTCAGTCCACACCTGTCAAATCAGGTAACATCATGGGCGGGGGTGGGGCGGTGGGGGGTTTCCAGTGGTTCTTTTTAGAAGTTTTTTTTGAATTTTTAAAATTTGTGCATAATTTGTGATTATAGAACAGTTTGTATTCCTATAGCAAGAATTGTTTTAATATCATACCAGGAAGGTGGCAGTAATGCTGCAAATCAGTTCTTCAGAAGGGTCTATGAGCCCACTAAAACTGTGTGAGATTTTACATATATGTAATGTTTTGGGAGAGGAGAGTATTCAGTATGACCATCAGAGTCTCAACAATGAATTAAAAGAAGCTGGGGTCCACAAATCTAAGGCATCTTCAGGGAAAAGCACTTAGGGGTAAAGCTCAAGGAAATAATATAACTTAATGTACATCAAATAATTATACCTTCACTCACTTCATGGAAGGGTACATATAAAGTTGGGATAATACGTAAGTAGAATTCTGTTACAGCATAGTTTATTACTGCATGTATTTCAATTTTACATCTTCTAACATCTAACTGTACACAGTAAACTACTTATAAGGGAAATGGGATTCCTGACCCTGAACATGTGCCTTTAGTGTGTTCCATGAGTCCAGTGCACTGCTTCCCATGGCTAGATACTACCTAAAATTTTAGGTGGTTAAGTTAAAAAAAAAAAAAAAACAATTTTAATGTTGTACTAGATACTAGCTTAAGTACTAAAAAATTTTGTTGAACTCTTAATGTAGCATGAATACCCAAGTTTCTTCTATGATGTAGTTGCAATTCATGCTATTAAATTATTAGAATTAGCCTTGTTGAATATTGGGTAATTCAGTTTGAGGGTGTTTTCTCCTCTTTACAGTTCCTGCAACAACTGCAGTTCAAAATGTTCTGATTAATCCTTCAATAATTGGGCCCAAAAATATTCTTATTACCACCAACATGGTTTCATCACAGAACATGGCCAATGAATCAAACCCATTGAAGAGAAAACACGAAGATGATGATGATAATGATACTATGTAAGGAATACAATCAAGATGTATTTCAAATGTGTAGTTGGTTTGGAGCCCATTATACTGAACTAGAATGTTCTCTATCTTCTCAAGTTTTATCTTAGAAAACTTAAATGTAGCTGCAGTATTTTTCACATTAGCTTAAATTGTTAATTTTTTTCTTAGTTCAAGTAAAAAAGTATTTGTTTCTTGATATTTTGATTAATGTTGAATTCTACCATGACAATTTTATATTTGGAAGCAATTTTCTGCCATGTATCACTGACAGCAGCACTTAAGTTTCAAGTTTCTACAGCCTGATCAGTGGACTAATCTTTAATAGCATAATTTCTCATCTACATTTAAATACTACTTTCTTTTATAAGGTAAAATAGTCACAATTTTTGTTTTCACCAACTTTTTTGACCAAATCTCTAACTTTAGGAAGTATTTTTTGGAAAGGATGGATTTAAAGGGATTCTAAATTTGGAGTGTATTTGTTTCTTGGTGTTCCCTAACCTCCCATGTCCTCAACCCCATTTCTAGATCCCATTCATTTTCTGTACCACCTCTTCCCCATAGGCTTAAGTTTCTCCCAATACTCTTAGAAGGCCAAAACTCGAGTTTAAAAAACATGTAATTCCTGACAATACAGTTCAGTGTCATTTTCCCGTTTTTAAAACCTGCTTTACATGCCTGAAAGTTTGCTTTGCTGTTTTTCTCTCCATACCAGAGCACTGGAGTTTTATCCATTGCCTTTCATGCTGAACTTTTACTCTGCTTTTAACACATAGTTTGGGGTCAGTTACAGTTTATCTTATATTCTAAGTCGATAATGCCACCATTATTTCACATTTCTAAATTTAACAGAGATGCTATAGCTTAAGATCTGCCTTGATAAGTATATTTACACTGGACCTAGGCAAAAACCACTGAAGAGCAAGTGTTTTTTTTTTTTTCCTTTCTACCACATACATATATGCTATGATCACTACTGCTTGAACCCTGCTGGATATCATATATGAGATGGACCCTGCTGGATATCCTATATGAGATGGGATCAGACCTAAAAATTCTCTAATTGTTTTCCTTCCTCTAGAAGGCCAACAACAAAAACAAGTCGGTTTAATGTGACCTGCACTTATGTGTACTGTGCATAGGTTTCCCAGTAATGTTGCTAAACACCTTTCCCTATTTTCCATTTATACACGTTTAAACATCTTGGTGGGAAAGATTGCAAAACTTTCAAAAATATAAATAGGCTTGTTTTTTAAGTAAGTTTGACATATTCAATATAGGAGTTTTGGAGAATTTTCTAAAATAAATTTTCGCATCATAATTTAGAACCTATAGCCAAGGATCCTCAAAACTTGTAACACAAGAAAGTTTCATGTTAGGATGGTGCTTGATACATTGAAGTGAAAGAGTCCAGTGACAGAGAAGACATGTCTCATCACCATTTGAGTGTTTTTGAATATTAGGAAAAAGGTAGTATCAAACTTAAAAAACAGATCTGATCATCATAGGAGAAAAATGTTCATTATATAGCATAGGATATCATTACTTGAATGTTCTCAGGGAAGCAGCATGTCAAAAAGCCTAGGTTCTAGTCCTGGCTCCATCATTTACCAACTATGTGACCTTACTTCACCTCTGAGCCTAGTTCTCAGTAATAGGAAAGTAACACCGACCCTGCCTACCTCACAGGGATGTTGTGAGGGTTTAATTAGCATATGTGAAAATTCCTTTGAAATTGTAAAATGGTTTATAACTCTAAGAAATTGTTAATGTATTTGTTCCAAGATTATTAATAAAGAGTTGAACTTACCATTTATCTTTCATTTTTGATTTAAGGGATTCAAGGAAGATGAACAAGACCCAGTAATTCTGAGGCCCAAAAAGCAATTAAGATTTAATGGGTGACTTAATTATAAATCAGGGAATTGCTTGCTTTTATTTGGAATCAGCACGTGACTCATAGTAAAGCAAAAATAAAAATGAATATGGGTTTAAATCTGTTAAAAACATGCTGTCTTTGGTAGGAATTTGTACATATAACTGAGGCACTTGCTAGGTCAGCCAGTTTTCAAATGAAGACTGCTTTATCTCGCAGAACTCCCTTCCCTAATTATGTCTACCTAATATAGCTTCTAGAAGAACTTAAGGCAGCTCTTGTCCTCCAGCTTCCAGGTGGAATTTTTTAAAAGAGGTACTGATGGTAAATGTGGTGAGGACACTGTGGTCCTAAGTTCTTCCTTTTACAAGTAGGAAACAAGTGTTTTTGATCTGAGTATGAATACAGGAATACAGCCAGTATGTGGGGGAAAGAGAAAACAATGCACACTGATCCTAAGGAGTCCAGAGTGAAGGGAAGTACTCGAGAGTTAGGAAAGACAACACTAATCAGAACAGCAGGTACAAAGCAGTGTATAATATACTACCATATATATTTTAATTCGTATGTATACACACACATGGAAATATGCTTTTTATATGCATTAAGTAGCTCTAGACCAAAGGAAACCAGTCTTAGGGTGGCTGTTTCTAAAGAGGCAAACTGGTAGCTAGGGGCCTGAGGGAGAAAGGTGTCTTCTCATTTTAGACCCCTTTTTGACATTTGTATCATGGGCTAGAGGGAAGCTTTGGATATAAAAAGGAAAACAAGGGAAGCAAGAAACACTGAGCTTAAGAGACTGAATTAGTTTATGACACAAAGACTGTAATTTCTCTGTACAGGCATACACATCTATCATCTGGAGGTTAAAACTGAATTTGCTACACTTACGCCTAACTCTTCGCAATATTTTATCAGTAATTCATAATTCTGTATTAAATCAGGAAGCACATCCTTGTACTATTCTAGTTTCTGTGCTCACAAGTTGTTGTATGTTTTCCTCAACTAGGTTGTAAATTCCTTCAGGACATAATGCTCTTAAGATTTCCTCCATTATGTCCTAAACATGCGTTTCCCCATTCATTTTCTGGATTAATGACCCAAATAAATGGGGAATGATCCTAGAAGCAGAGTCTAGTAGAAAGTACTTAAAAGGTACCATCAGAGATTGATGGATGGATGAATTGGCAGTTGTAGAGTCTAAGTGCTAGGTTTATGGGTGTTTATACAATTCTTTTAATCCCTCTGTACATAATAAAATAATTGGGGGAAAGGTAATCAGTAGGGGGAAAAAAGTCATCAGTATGCTAGAGTTCTAGCCAGGCTGTGACATTAATTTGCTGGATGTCTGGGTAGCACCTCTGGGCCTCCTCTACAAAAAGAACAGACTAGAATTCCTGCTTCTCATACCAGGGTACAGTGTACCGTTAGAGGTATGCAGAAACATGGTACATTTTAAAATTAACTACAACTATGGGGACAGTATTAATTAAAATGCCAATGGATTTTTAAAAATTCAAGCCTTCAAAATAGTTTTGTTTAAAGCAACCATTAACTCTGGAAAGAACAGCAGAAGAATCAAATAATCCTAGGCTAGAAGCAACATTTGTGGGAGTGAGGCACAATGAAAAAGCAGCCTTTGGAATCAGACAAACCTGGACTTGAATCCCTGCATGGCCTAGTAGCTCTGTGATCCTCCAAGAGTTTATTTCTCTTCATACAGGTGAAATATACATCTAAGTATGTAAAATGCCCAGCAGAGAAATTCTGATTAAACATGGCCTTTTGAAATCACATGTTTACCTTTGCTCACTCCCAAAACTCCATTAAAATGGCAGGAAAGAGAAAGGAAGGGAAAGGTACAAGGACAATAAATGAATCAGAATGACATTAGAATCACTTCACAGGAGGTAAAAGGAATCCCCAACAAGGTTACCCCAAAGGGATTTCTTTGGAAAGAGGAAATCCCAGAGCAACAGCTATACAGCAAACCTAGAAAGCAGCCAGGGCAAACTGGAGTGGTAGCACAGAGGACTCCAGGAGGGATTATCTCTAAAAATGAACACACTGGGAATGAATCAGTGACAAGTACATAGGAAAAAAAAAAAAAAACAACTTTCAAAACTTACTAACTCCAAAGAAAATAAAGTACGTAATAGAATCATAGCGTACAACACAGCTTAGCTGTGACTAGTATTTATAATCACAATGTAGACTACTGATCTAATCTCAAACTATACTGGGTGAATGAAGAAGGGGAAGTGTATGTGGAACAGAGGCTGTAAGAGAGCTCAATCTTCCCATGTATGAAATTTATAGCTTTTTATAAAAATCAAGAAATTAAAAGTATAAGCATGTTACTTAGAAACATGGAGGTAAATACCCACAAAAGCTAAGAGGTAAAAATCAGTCATCTCTGGGCAATGGGTATCACAAATGGGAGGACTAGGCTGAAGCCTCTATTTTGTTCTAACCCTTAACTTTTTAAAATATGGTCATGTGTAATAGATAGAAATAAAATTTAATTTACCTAATCTCCCTGACCAGTACTGCCCATTTCTTGCATTCAGAATGTAGCTGATTTGACCCCTTCCTCAAGAGTCTATTCTCACCCTAACAAAGTATGACAGGAAAAGAAAATCCCAGTTTCAATGGATACTTTTATTTATTTAATAGATCACCAACTTAGCCTCCCTACCTACCTATAATTGGAATTTCATCTTATTTCCATGCTGAGTAGTGAAACAATGACAAAGCTAATCAGAATAAGCTACGTCAAAAAGAGAAGCTTAACACAGCTCATTTTCTTTTAACAGGCAAAGTATAAATATATGCACTCTAGAATGCACAATGGTTTAGTCACTAAGAAATTCAAATGGGATCTCGAAGAATGTAGGCAAATCCAGGGTGCAGTAAAGAGGAGCGGAGACGCTGTGCAACTGTTTAAGGGTTCCTGGTGCTGCATCTCCTGGCCACTAGCTGAATCTTGACATGGGGGAAGATTTTAGCTAATGCCAAGTAGAGATGCGGCAAGTGCTAAGTTGACTTAGGGGCTGTGCACAGGAACCAAAAGGCAGGAAAGTACTAAACACTGCTGAGAGCATCCACCCCAGGAAGGACTTTACCTGTTTTTGAGAGAGCACACATACACAGACAGCATTACTATAAGACCCACTAAGCCAGCTATGCCTCCTATCTTCCCAGTAACATGTCTGCTCTTCCTTAGGACATAAAAGGACCAAGAGTTGGGTAACTTTTACATTTTGGGTCCCAGGTTTGCCCCTCCCCACCCAAAATGGATGCCAGGAGCGTTATTTGAAGTTCCTCCATTTGTACTGCCCAGGTAGTAACACTAATGACAACACCACATACTATCTCCACTCCATTCTACCCCCCCGTCACTGCATAACCCCCAACCTTGCCCCCAAGAAGTCGAGTAAAAGGGAAGAATCTCACCTTCCAGGAGCTCTAAACTGGCACCACCCCCAGTGCTCACATGGCTGACTTTATCCTCTGTGTTCCATTTGGCACAGCAAGTGGCAGTGTCTCCACCACCTGTTGAATGAAAGCCAAGTTAAAAGGAAAGAAAAAAATAAATAAAAAGGATTGGCACCAAACTTATAAGGCACCATGCTCTTAAGCCCAAAAGGTAGATGATGAACCCCCCAATTCCATCTCATTAAGAGGGTCCTCCATAAACTGTATACCCGTTCAGCTCTCAAGATTCAACTGGCACCAAGAAACCTAGGAGAAGTTAATCATTTCCCTTCAACTTTCCTCTGATCAGAATTCTGCCAGACTACACTGGCATTAACTTTGTAAAGGACCCTTTACCTATGATGGTGATGCAGCCCCTGGCAGTGGCTTTCACCACCTCATCCATGAGGGCTTTGGTTCCTTGGGCAAAAGCTTCCCATTCAAATACGCCCACAGGTCCATTCCACACGATCTGCTTAGCCCGAGCAACTGCCTCAGCGTACTTCTTGCTGCTCTCAGGACCACAGTCCAAGCCCTAAGGGTCGGAGTTAAAAAAGAAGATGAGCTACCAAGAAAAGCTACTTAGAAAGGAGCAAACACCATCTCCACCAAGACCTGAACTCAAGGTTGAACACTAGAGTTTCTTGTAGAACCAAAAGATACCCTTCCATCTTGAAAATTATAAACCTGCTCATGCCCTTTATGGAAAATCAAATGGAAAGGAAAACTTCAGGTTATTTGATAAAAACATTCGTAATCACACTATTTGTGACTGTGAAGAACTGAATCAGTAGTTTTCAACGAAGGTCAATTCTGTCCCTCCCCAGGGGTCCTGTAGCAATGTCTGGGAATATTTTGGTTATCACAGCTTGGGGAAGGGGGTCGGATTCTACTGACATCTAGCAGGTAGAAGTCAGGGATGCTGCTCAACATCCTGCCATGTGCAAGACAGCTCCCCACGACAAAAACTACCTGAGATGTCAACAGTGCCAGGTTGAGAAACAGTGATCTAGATTCAGTGGTTCTCAAACTTTGGCATGCATTGGAATCACCAGGAGGGCTTATTCTAGCAAAAAAAAAATTGCTGGCCCAACCCCCAAGTTTCTGATTCAGTAAGTCTGGGATAGGGCCCCAAAACTTGCATTTTTTAGTAAGTTCCAAAATGTTGCTAATGCTGTTGTCCTTGGAACCACACTTTGAGGAACACTGAACTAAATGCCCACATGCTTAACAAGAGGAAAATAACTAAGCCACTAGTATGTCAACATGATACAGTCTTATAGAGCTATTAAAATGATAGTATTGGGGCGCCTGGGTGGCTCAATCGTTAAGCATCTGCCTTCGGCTCAGGTCATGGTCCCAGGGTCCTGGGATTGAGCCCCGCGTTGGGATCCCTGCTCAGCGGGAGGCCTGCTTCTCCCTCTTCCACTCCCCCTGCTTGTGTTCCCTCTCTCGCTGTGTCTCTGTCAAATAAATAAAATCTTCAAAAAATTATTTTAAAAACTGATATTATGTAGAGAACACTACAACCAAATATTTCATCTTTAATATACACATACATTTTCCCTGTTTATAAGCAGTACAATTCTACTATCTTAATGTTTTCATGTAAGAGTTCTTTTACAAATTTCTAGGTAACAACATAATCTAGAACAGCCCAAATCATGAAAGTACCTAGCACCAACCCCAGTACATAGTTAACTACTTAACATTAAATAAATGAAGAAACAAAAAATGGTTTTGCCCTCACATTACTGATGAAGACAGCAATCATGCTTTTCCCCCCACGGATTCTGAGGAGGGCCTCACTGCTACTTTTGAAGCCCTCTCTGACAGAGATCTCCTATAGAGATTCTTTTAAAAATGCTTGCTGGTTGGCTGAATGAATGAATGAAATCAAAATGTTTTTTTTGTTCCCTCCTACTACCACCCACCCAAGTGACTCACCATCCAGCCAGCAGGGATGCCAGAGGCCACAGTGGCTTGGCCAGTCTTGGCATTCTCATCAAACTTTTCAGCAGTGACAAAGTCAACAGGCAAGGTAATTTTCACACCATTCTTCTCAGCTTTGGACATCAGGTCTTTGACGATCTTGGCTCCCTCTTCATCAAATAGAGAAGTGCCAATCTATACACAGCAGCCAAGATAAAGATCAGCCTCTATACTAAGAACATGATTACCTCACAAAGCAGACAGGAATAAGATACAATACAGTATAAAGGAACAATTCCAAGACAAAAGAAAGCCAACTTTCCAAAGTAAGTAAAAATGGGAGTTTTGAGGGCTCATGTCAGAAGCTGGTTTTCTTTTTAAATTTACATAACCTGCTATTTCTCATGGAGAACCACTTCACATCCACTTGACACTGGTTTCCTACCTCCATGTTGTTGAGCACCTTCAGGAAGGTAAAAGCCATTCCACCACCAATAATCATCTCATTGACTTTGTCCAGCATATTATTGATCAGCTGGATCTTGTCTGCAACTTTAGCTCTAGAAGGGAAAGCAAGAATCATCACCAAAAGAACAAACGGTGGACTAAGGAAGTAATATTACATACTGCCTGAGTTTCTGTATCAAGGCACAGGAACAGAGAAATGTCCCACAAGTGACAAAATATTGGCTAACTACTCTGGAAAACAGTATGGAAGTTCCTCAAAAAGTTAAAACATAACTACCCTATGATCCAGCAACTATACTCACTAGGTATTTACCCGAAATACACAAAAATACTGATTCGAAGGGGTACATGCACCCCGAGGTTTATAGCAGCATTATCAACAATAGCCAAATTATGGAAAGAGCCCACATGTCCATCAACTGATGAATGGATAAAGAAGCGTGGTGCGCACACACACACACACACACACACACACAATGGAATATTACTCAGCCATAAAAAGAATGAAATCTTGCCATTTGCAACAATATGGATGGAGCTAGAAAGTATTATGCTAAATGAAAGTCAGTCAGTCAGAGAAAGACAAATACCACATGATTTCACTCATATGTGGAATTCAAGAAACAAAACAGATGAACATAGGAGGAAAAAAGAGTCAAACCATAAAACAGACTCTTAACTATAGAGAACAAACTGAGACTTGCTGGAGGGGAGGGGTAAGGGGATGGGCTAAATGGGTGATGGGTATGAAGGAGGGCACTTGTTATGATGAGCACTGGGTGCTGTATGTAAGTGATGAATCACTAAATCCTACACCTGAAATTAATATTACACTGTATGTTAACTAAGTGGAATTTAAATAAAAACTTGGAAGGAAAAAAAAGTACTGGCTAACTCTCCCCTATGTTTCTTCAACCCAAAAGTCCAATCTGTTTCTAAGAAAACCTCTTAAAGGTGTGATTCTAGACCAAAAAGGACTTAGAAGACCTACTACTGTCTAAAGAAACCATGAGACCCAAATACATCTATTTTGCCCCTTCTCCCCACAAAAACCAGAGTCAAGACAGCTAATTTTACCTGAGCAAGACTGCTAATTATGGGATCCCTGAACCCACTCAAAACTGTCCCAAGCCAGGCCGCCTGGGTGGCATAGTCATTCAAGCATCCAACTCTTGGTTTTGGCTCCAGTCATGATCTCAGGGTCACGAGATCGAGCCCAGTGTCTCTCTCCCTCTTCCTCTGCCCCTCCTGCTTGTGCACACACTCATGCGCTCTAATAAATAAATCTTAAAAAAAAATGTGGGGTGGATACTCTACAGCTCACATGCCCTGCTTCTTCAACAAATCAATGGAATGAAAATAGTAAGAAAAGGGAGACTATTACAGAATAGTAAATGCCTAACAACCAAATACAACGCATGAACTTCACTTGGATCCTTATGCGACAAAGCCAATTGTAAAAAGACATTTCTGAGATGACAAAGAACTTCTGAATACAGACTACATATTAGATGACAGGAAGAAAATTGTTAAACTGTGTTAGGTGTAACATGGTGGCTATTTAAAAAGAAATCTCTTTATCAGTTATGAGATACATACAGAACTACTAAGTGAAATTATATGTCTAAAACTTGCTTAAAAGTACTCCTGATAATGTAATTGTTGAAGCAGGGTATTAGGTATACTGTTTTCTCAACTTCTATACATGCTTCAGTGTTTTCACAGTGTTTTTTAGTAAAATGTAAAATTTCAGGGCGCCTGGGTGGCTCAGTCGTTAAGCGTCTGCCTTCGGCTCAGGTCATGATCCCCAGTTCCTGGGATCGAGCCCCGCATCGGGCTCCCTGCTCAGCGGAGAGCCTGCTTCTCCCTCTCCCTCTGCCTCCCTGTCTGCCGGCTTGTGATCTCTCTCTGTGTCAAATAGATGAATAAAATCTTTTTAAAAAAATGTAAAATTTCCCCCAAAACTGTTAATGGCCTAACAAGACTACACTGGAAGAAAAGTGGCAAAAAAAGAACAACAACAACAAAAAAACCCTCCACATCAACTTCCCCCAAACAGTTATTTCCAGCTGAGCCTAAACCTAATCATAACCACTAGATGGTACTCACTCCCATATTCCAGATCCACAGAAGGACAGAAAACAAAAGCAGCTCAAATCCTAATCTCCAGAGAAGATGAGAGTCTGACCTTTATAACACGGTGCACAAGAGGGGCAATGCTTCTAGAATGCAGATAACAATTTGTACCCACCTGAATTATTTTTAGGACCCTGAAACTGGGCTCATGAAGCCTGAAGAACTATGCTACCTGAAATTGACACCCAACTCCTGAGTCAGCTTTCACAAGAAAATGCTGAGTGTGTTCAATCCCTTGGCGGGGAGGGGGCAGGACATGCTTATAGAAGGGTCAGTGGCCTTCAGCCATAAAAAGGGTGCTACCTAGATAGCCATGCCAAGTGACAGGAAGTTCTCTTATCCAAGCAGTACTACATCTCTGTCCCCACTCTAAAATTTATCTTCCTAGCCTCTTAACCTGCAATTCTGAAATTTCTACCTCTAACTAAGCCATTAGAATATCATTATCCACATAGTACCTTTCCCCGCAGGAAAAACTATAAAAAGGTATATATTCTGGAGAAATGAGCTCTAAATGATAAATTAAATACATGAGGAGATGTTCACAGTTATTCTTGTCAGACTGTATGTGAACGGCTCAAGTGCTTCAAAAATTGTTAGATGAGCACCTATGGTGAATCTTTCCCATTCTTCCCTCCAAGCAAGCTCCACTTGCTCCACTTGCTATCCTTCTTGGCCCTGTTTTGTCCCAGGAGGCTGACCTGCATAGAGCGCATCAAGGGACTCCCCTGCCCTCTGGCCTCCAGTTGGGTTGCAGGCAGTTGGGAGGGGGCAGGGGAAGGGGGAACATCAGTAAAGATTGAAGGGAGATCAGAGTATATTTCTTTCCCTGCCAGACGCCTATGCCCATGTTCCTTGAACAATGCTACAGTTTCTATCAGAGGGCCCTCTCCATACAACTACCCTCTCTGGATTCTGGTAACCATTCCTTCCCTTTGTCCCTACAGACCTAGGGAAGGTGTTTGCTGTTGCTAGCCCCAGATTACTATGCTGTACTTTCTGGGTGTCCCTGAACCCTACCGACACATTTGTAGATAGTCCCTTTATTAAACGCTCCTCATTTACCCAGTTTGATTATGCTTTCTGGCCATAATAAACCATCCAAGTCATGGCCTACTACCAGGCACACACACTATTTAAAGCAAGATCTTGAAGAGTTCTTCATACCCGCCGAGGATGGCCAGGAAGGGTCGCTCTGGGCATTCCAAGGCCTTGGCAAAGTAGTTCAGCTCCTTCTTCATCAAGAAACCTCCGGCCTTCTGTGGCAGATTGATTCCCACCATGGAGCTAGAGAAGACCAGAGACAATTTAAATTTTGGTCAATCCTTACCAATTCCCCCCAATTCTAGAGGCCATCTCCTTATCACTGAAATACTTTCACTTCTGAGATTCCAGGAGACCACAGTTTTCATCCCTAAACTGCAACAAAAACACTTAGGTGCAAGACGAGCTTTTTGACTAATAGAACAGGGCCAAGAGGACAAGTAAAAAGCAACAACCTTAAGTAGGATTTAAGATACCCAATTAACAGTCTTCAAGTCAAGGGTTTAACCCTAATAAACAAGCAGCCAGTTAGCTGAGGACAAAAGGAGAAGGTTCCTCAATTTGCTTCCTAATGACAGCATAAGATTCTGACCCTACAATGTTAACAAAGGGAGGGCTCTACCTGAAATATCCTAAAAGCAACCTCTTCCTGAAGCGCGACAAAAAGCTCCACAATTCTCAACATGTTGTACTTTTATTTCCTCAAAAAAATAAGGACCAAGGATATTCAACAAGAACCACAGTCTAACCGGCAGCTCCAATTAGACAGAAGCTGAAAGGATGATGTTCTGTCTAATACAGAAATCAACAACAACAACCCAGAACTTGGGCTGCCTGAGTACAGAGGAATATTGCTCCTAGCACAACATCAAAAAAGACTCTTAGTACCTGTGGGCTCGGTGAGCAGTGCCAAAAGCATCATTGACATAGACATCTCCTAGTTTGGAAAGTGAAGCTCGGAAGGCTTCTATTTTGGCTGGCTCAGCTTTAACCTGCAGGAAAAAGAAGAAAAAAAAAAAAGGAAAAACCAACACAGAAAATGCTGATGGCTCCAAAGACAACTGTAAAAGCATTTCATACCAAGAGTCCTCTTGCATTATCTCTAAAGACCCAGAGTTGGTAGGACAGCAATTTTCACAACTAGCAACAGGATCTATTTCTTCTTCCAAATATTCCAGGTCTTTTGGTCACTTCTACATTCTGCTCTCCACACCTTGCCTCAAATTGCAAACTTAAGATTCCTGAACCATGGCTTAACCTCTAATCTCCCGAAGCTAATCACACCCCACTGACCTCTCCCCCAACTCCTAAGATAAGATTATCTTTTTCTGGAACACCTGGGTGGCTCAGTGAGTTAAGCATCTGCCTTCAGCTCTGGTCATGATCTCAGGGTCCTGGGACTGAGCCCCACATTGGGCTCCCTGCTCAGCGGGAAGAGTGCTTCTCCCTCTGCCTGCCACTACCCCCTGCTTGTACTCTCTCTGACAAATAAATAAAAATCTTTTAAAAAAAAATTATCTTTTCCTTTCCTTAGCTTGACTCATATCCTCATTTTAACATATTTTCCTTACAAAAGTTAGGATTATACTTGACTCAAGCTTCTAGCTACCAAGGCCTTTCTGCAAAGGGAAAGAGGCTTTCACACACATTCTTCGTGAAGCTGGAACAGAGAAGGCAGGTGGAAACATGACAACAGCAAGGCCCTCAGAAACATTTTATTTATATTAAAAGAAGGTATTCTATATAACCTTCCCTAGAAATTAGGCATCTAAGAAAACAAGAAATACACTTCTACAAAAAAGAAAGAGAAACAAAAAGTACAAGTAAAACATTATGGCCTTGAAATGTCAGCTCACCATCCAGGATCCCTACCCCCAGGCCCCCGCAAAAAGGGACATTTGCAGGATGGCAGGATGAACAAAGAAATCTCCAGAAAGAAACCAAGCAAAGATGCACAGGGGGACACAGCACAGAAGAATATACAGGACAGGGCGCCTGGGTGGCTCAGTTGGTTAAGCGACTGCCTTCGGCTCAGGTCATGATCCTGGAGTCCCTGGATCGAGTCCCGCATCGGGCTCCCTGCTCAGCAGGGAGTCTGCTTTGCCCTCTGACCCTATCCCCTCTCATGTGTTCTCTCTCATTCTCTCTCTCTCAAATAAATAAATAAAATCTTTAAAAAAAAAAAAAAAAAGAATATACAGGACAGATGTTCATTTTAGTTGCTGCCCACTCCCATCCTCCTGTTTCAAGGTGAAGGAGGCTGCCACAAAGAACAGGGGCTTTCCTCTAATGACCCAAACAATGCAGGGGAACTAATGCTAAAACTAAACACTGTAGAACCCACATAATCTTTCTAGAATGGAGTATCATCTGCCACCAGTGACTGGAAGATAATCACGTAGTAATGAAAATACTGCCCAAATGGCAGGACACCTGGGTTCTAGGCCCAACTCTGACACTAATTCACTGTGTAACCTTCGGCAAGTTGATCTCTGACCCTGCAGCCTTCTCATCTATTAAAAAGGCATGATAACCCCTCCAAGAACTGTCTAAGGAAAAATGGGGCAAACTGAAGCTCTTCTTGAAAAAAGCACTATAGAAACTTCTCAAGTTTTGATCTGCCAATAACTAGAAGAAAACGTTCCTAAAAGACCAATGTGGGCACACTGGAAAAAGGAAAAATTTTACGTCCTTGCTTTGTTTTGTTTTTTTTTAAATCTATTTTGAACTTATTACTGGCTCTTGAAATTTCAAGCATCGAAAGCCACTGGACACTAAATGTAAAGTTAATTAAAAAGAAGTCATAGACTAGAACTGTTAGTTTATCACTTCCCAAATTTTGCCTCAATTTGCTACCACTTCTAAGTTCTAGGTCTGTGCAAGTTGAGTTTCAACTCTAAAAGGGCACCAAATTTGAGATAAGGACTTGACTCTTACTACTGTACCAAGACTATGCCCAAAGGCAGGATAAGGCAAGACCAGGGCCTGAGGTGCTAAGAAAAGAAACTGCTTAAAAGCAGGTATTCTGATGACCTTAAGAAACACCAGAAGCACAACAGGAGATTGAGATACTAGCCTCAGAGAGTCTTGTTCCCCAAGACACTTAACACGTAAGGGTAGAATGTTCTAAAGGATGACTTCAGCTTCTCTTCTACCAATAGGCAAATTCTAAATCATCCTCAAAGAGCCAGCTTTATCATTTAATATTTGAATTCTGGTTGTCAGGTGATAGTAATCTATTTTGTGGATTATCTATGGTTGCTCTTTTTAATTTTTGTTTTGGGTGGTTTTTTCTATGGTCACTTTGGCATGACAATAGCAGAGCTGAGTAGTTCCAACAGAGACCACATACAGTTGTGACTATCTGGCCTACAAAACCTAAAATATTTATTGTCTGACCCTTTATAGAAAAAGTTTGCTGATCTAATGGACTGAGCTATATATATATAAAGCCCAGCAACAGCACTACCGCCTCGAACTTCAGTAAAATGACTGCCTTTCGGAGACTCAAATTTCTTTATAAGATGATAATACCTGCACTTCCTTATCTTAAAGAGAATTCCAAAAAATGCTTTACACTTCATTAAAAAAATGTCTCAAATCCTAGGCAATATCATCATGACCATCATTTACCCAACTATCACCAATTTTCCCACATAGACCCTTTCTACCTGACTTACGAAAAGTACTTTTTCTGCTCACATAATTATTTTATAAGAAAATCCCAATTATATCACACTTAATTGAAATTTATGGTTTTAAGAGTACCAAGCTCAACCATTAAGTTAATTCCCCTTCGAAATAAGAATATTACTGTCCTTCCGTAACACACCAGGGTCTGTTCTGTTCCAGGAACACCTGGTATAGCATGGACACCCGCCCCCACCAATGCCTGTGAACTTCTGCTCTCAGCACTTGGGAATCATAGCCTACCCTTCACTAGGATTATCACACATGCTGTCAGAAAAAAAAAATCCTCATGTATCATGGGCCAAGTGGGTAACAAAGGAACAACTGCAAAGCATGGCCACTGAATACTCTTATACCCAAATGGTATCCACTTATTTTTCAAAGGTATTACAAAACACTTGAGCATGAGAAGGGCTTCTGGGATGCTAGCCAATATTCTATTCCTTGACCTAGGTGGTGGTTACACAGATGTGTGTGTACTCTGTGATAATTTATCAAGCCATGCATCTATCTATCTATATATATATATACACACACACTTATATAAATGCATAGCTTTTATATAAATACATAGCTTGAATATATTCATATATATCCATGTATATTCATATATATTCATATATTAAAGGTTATCATATATATTAAAATAACCTTATATATATTAAAGGTTTATTTTTATTCATATATATGAATATGTATCTATTCATATATGAATATTTATTCATATATATGAATAAAATAACCTTTATATATGAATAAACTTTTATATATATTTATTCTGTACTTCAATAAAAAGGCATCTAACGAAAAAATAAACATCAACTACCTCTTTCTTCAGTCTCTTATGGACTCAGTCCTCCTCACCCCTAATAATGTCGAGGTCACAGGTCCTACCTTATTCCCAGAAGCATCTTTTCCCTTCCCTTCCTCCTCCACATGAAAGCGAAGGTTCTCCAACAGGATGACAGACCCAGCAGCTGGGTTAGCACAAGCTTTCTCCACTTCTTGGCCCACACAGTCCTTTAAGAACAAAACATCCCTGGGGAGAGCAGGAGATGGAGATACTTGAGAAATCTGAAAGAACCAGTAACAACACGCTTCACAACATCTCCTGTCATGGAGTCCCCCAGCTCCAGAGTCTGGCTGGCACTTACTTGCCCAGCAGAGATTTAAGTTCTACAGCAACTGGCTCCAAAGAGTACTTTTCAGGCATGGGGACACCATCAGGTCGGCCCAGGTGGCTCATAAGAACAACGGACTTAGCTCCATTGTCCAAGCAGAATTTGATGCTTGGGATGGCAGCCTTGATTCTGTAACCAGAAAGAGATAGCAGGTAGATCAAGGTTACTCCTAGGATTAGTGGGAACGACTTTATTTATGGCCTTGTGAACTATAAAGCCCCTTTTCTTCTCTGAATTTCTTCAAATTTACTGTTGGCAATTCAGTGATGGTCCTCAGGTTCAGGGGAAGAAGTCAATTATGATGCCAAACCATCCACCGAGGATTATTCAATCTGATCATGTTTTGCCCCTTATGCAGAAAAGAGCTACCATAGCAGGAATGAAGCTGCTATCTTTAGAAGGACTTGCTTGCAAGGTTGGCCCTTGGTCAGTGTCTGGGAACCTGGCTTCCAAAGTGGTCCCTCAATTCTCTGACAGACAAGGGACATTCTAATTGACACTGCTCCTAGACTGTACAAACTAAGTGATCTATGCTCAACACCTGCCTTCCTCTAATAGTCTGGAATTTTGTTGGTTGCTAGGCAGAGGGTACCCATATGACCAGCTCCCAGTAAAAATCTTGGGAGCCAAATCTCTAATGGGCTTCTCTGGGCAAAAACAATGCATTCAACTACTGCAGTTTGGAGGGAGAGCACTGGAAGCCCCTGCATGGATTTCTCCAGATTTTAGGTGTCTTTTCCCCCTTGCTGATCTTGTCATGCATCCTTTCGCTGTAATAATAAACTTTAGTAGTGAGAACTATATGCTACGTCCTGTCCTGTGAGTCCTTCTAAGTGAATCACTAAGTATATGTAGGTGTCTTGGGGACCCCTGAAACAGCCCTCTTATGTGACTGAGGAAGAAATCCAGAATTTCCAAATCTTTGACACCATTAAAGGAAATTTAGGAAAAACTTAAAAAGATGTAGTAATTTTTTTTGCACCCATTATAGATCCTAAGGCACATTTTCTGGCAGGAAAAAATACACTATATAGAATATAGTTTAAATAATGTCATATTAACCTCATTATAGTTTAATCAAAAAATTATTAACTTCCTTTAAACATGTCAAATTTTTGTTATAAACCTGATACTAACTTTCCATTTTTTCCAGTCTTTAAGAAATTGAAATTGATAATAAAGAAAACCATTCATTTATTCAACAAATATTTATTGAATGCTTCTTATGCCAGGTACCTTTCCAGATTCTGAGAATACAACAGTAAATAAAACAGTCTCTGCTCTCATGAAGTGAAATTCTAATGGAGGGAGAGACAAACAATAAACATACATACGTGTGTATACATATAAATATAGGGGGGTGTGTGTGTGTGTGTGTGCACGTGTGTGTCTGTAATCAGGTGGTAATAAGAGCTATGGAAAAAATAAAGGTAGAGAGACAAGAATGACTGAGGAATAGTGGTGAAGGGGATTTTAGATAGGATGGCCAGTCTCTGATAAGGTGGCATTTCAGCAGACAATGGAATAATAAAAAACCAGGTTATGTTTCCAAAGTATCTTATGCTATTTGACATATATAAAAACTCACTAACACCAAATAAAGAAGAAACCTTCATTAGGTACAAAGTTTGCCCAAAGAAACCAAATTATTCTTCAGAGCTATCCCTTATCGGAAGTTCTATTATTTCTAATGCTTCCTTTTGTTAACTCCATGGATTTCTGAAAACGGAAAGAATGTACTCAGACCTGCTTCTCTGCTTTTAATTCATAAAACACCTTGGAAGGCCTATGTCCAATTTCTTCTGTGTGCTGCAGAAAATAATGAAAATCAAGAGGGTCAGAGCTGCCTTGTACAAAACAGAGACCTTCCACTATGGTGTAGCAGGGATGTACTTGGTAAAATGCCAGACTCTACCCTGGGGCCAATATCTGAAAATGTTCTGGGTCTAGACCTGCACTGTCCAATAAGGGAGCCATTAGCTACATGTGCCTCTTAAATACTAGAAATTGACTAGTCCAGATTGTGATGTGCTGTGTTAAAATACATGCTGGATCTTGAAGACTTAATACCAAAAAAGTTAAATGTTCCTTTAATTTTTTTATTAATTACATATTGAAATGATTATTTTGGACTTACTGGATTAAATAAAATATATTACTTAAAATTAAGTTCACCCAGTTCTTTTTACCTTTTTAATGTGGCAACCAGAAAATTTTAAATTATATGTGGCTCGTATTATATTATTAGACAATACTGCTCTAGATCATTGGAAAGCACACCTTTCCAGCTCAAACCCCTCATCTGAAATTTAAAATTAAACCTTCTTTACAATCTAGTCAAAAGCAAGAGTATTCTACCACTTAAAATTTCTGCTTCTGATTTTGGAGACAAGATACTTAGAACAGCCTAAACTGACTGAAAATATTACCTCTGACATCTTTTCCCTTACATCAAAATTCTCAAAAACTTATTTTATCGGGGCCATACTGAATAGGGGGGCTTATAAAAATACATGTAAGCTTAAAATTACTAGTATTAAAAAAATCCTCTTGCACAGTTCTTCATTTTGCACGAGAAGCCAAGTAACCTTCAGCTTTGATGTTCTTTAAAAATGCGTAACCCCAAATCCTTCAAAGTTTCAAAAAATGAGAGGAAAAAAATCACTTTCTTAAGATGACTTTTTTCACTTTCTTCATTCTCGTAAGAAAGCAGACCAGATAGTGGGTTTGTGGAAAGCCAAGACTATATGGCTTAAGTTACCACACAGTTCTACACTAAGAAAGGAAAACCATTTCATCCTATATACCCACACACATCTTAAACCAAACTCAAGGTTTAGCAGAGACCTTACCTCTGGTTGTTTGTTATCTGGTTGTTCTTCATAGGAACATTGAAGTCCACTCTAAAAAAGAAACAAAGTTTCAGATTCCCTCAAAGATTAGGAGAAGCACTTTTAGGGAACCAGTTAAATAAGGTAGGAATTCAAATCCACCTTAAAAACAATCAGTGGTATTAGAAGTTAAGATAGTGGTTAGCCATGGGGAGGAGGAGGGAAGGAGGAGGGACTGGGATAGGACACCACAGGGTGTTTCTGGGGTTATTCTGTATTTCTTGACCTGGATGATTACACAAAATGTTTTCAGTTTCGTGATAATTCTTTGAGCTTTTGATATACTTTAAAAGAGAAATTTTTTAAAATAAAAAACAAACCTAACTGACATCACAGGAACTAGCCCTGAAGACCTGGGAAGCCTGGGGCACCTGGGTGGCTCAGTCGTTGAGCGTCTGCCTTCAGCTCAGGTCATGATCCCAGGGTCCTGGGATCGAGCCCCACATCCAATACTCCCTGCTCCCTCTCCCACTCCCCCTGCTTGTGTTCCCTCTTTCGCTGTCTGTCAAAAAATAAATAAAATCTTAAAAAAAAAAAAAAAGACCTGGGAAGCTAAAACCAGTTCCATCTAAAAAGATTTTTATGTGGACCTAACATGACAGTATCTAGGAATAATGGCAGCTGGCTGGATAAGGGGTAATTAAGGAACACATCTTGATTCTGATTCCTTTGATATTATTTCTGGGTCCTAAGGAAGCTAACTAACATCACTCAAAAGAAAAAAAATGACTGGAAAAAAGAACACATCAACAGATTAGCATTCTTTCGGAGAAAGCCTGGGGCCTCGTGACCAGAAAAAACCCAGTGTCCAAGACCAAGTTCACACAGTACTCTTCAAGCAAAACAGACAATAAAAATAAGATAGCTTCTTTCATAAAACCTGAGAGGGGAGGGCAGAACATGTGATCCTGCCTACCTGACAAACAGGCAATTAGAAGAGAAGTGATCAGGATGGCACAAGCAAATAACTTACTGCAGTCACTCCTTTCTCACCCAACAGATTACTGCTTTACCATTTTTTAAGAACCAGTAATTCCTTCCCCCTTCTGAACTCCCTGGAACCTCAGCCTACTTCAATCTGACTGAAAACAACGTGTGACAGCTAGGTGTTAGGGCTAAGTGCTGCCTGCCAAGATCCCGTTTAAACACTTTCTTTCTCATCTGCAGAATGCGCATGATAGTACCTACCTCACAGTTACTGTGAGAATTAAATGAATTAGTGTTATTTGTCAAGGGCTTAGAAGAGTACCTGTACACAGTAAGTGCCATACAAATGGCAGCTATTATGATACATGTTAATGCTTCTCCAAAATGTTACTTGTGTTTTAGAAGGCATCGACCTGCCTTTTAAAACACAATCGAGGGCGCCTGGGTGGCTCAGTTGGTTAAGCGACTGCCTTCGGCTCAGGTCATGATCCTGGAGTCCCTGGATCGAGTCCCGCATCGGGCTCCCTGCTCAGCGGGGAGTCTGCTTCTCCCTCTGACCCTCCCCCCTCTCATGCTCTCTCTATCTCATTCTCTCTCTCAAATAAATAAATAAAATCTTTAAAAAAAAAAAAAAACACAATCGACCATTACAAAACCAGCTAGCACCGTCACATGCTAAGGGACTAAGGGAAGATATGACCTAGTCGAGAAGACTGCTGCCATGCTCCAGACCTAGCAGACAATTACAAAATACTTAGACCTATTAAGACGACCAACTTCCTATATCCCCCAGGACTACACTCCAACCTAGTTCATTGAAGAGCAGCCTTTCCAAAGGTGGGTTGAGGGAATCATTCTATATTCAAACATTTTAATTAAGTCTTCAAAAATAAAAGCAGTATGTCTCTGAAGAAATACAATCTACTCAGGGGCGCCTGGGTGGCTCAGATGGTTAAGCGTCTGCCTTCGGCTCAGGTCATGATCCCAGGGTTCTGGGATCAAGTCCCACATCAGGCTCCCTGCTAGGCGGGGAGCCTGCTTCTCCCTCTGCCTCTGCCTCTCTCTCTCTCTCTCTCTGACTTTCATGAATAAATAAATAAAACATTTTAAAAAAATTATAAAAAAAAAGAAATACAATCTACTCAGTTTCAGGCTACTTGACTCTGATTCTAAGCATCTTCTCTAAATATCCTAACAAGGCCCCTGCCAGCCTTCAAGTACATTCTGAAGAGCGTAGAGTATCCCATTACCCGTGTCATTTTTCCCTCCTGCAACCTCCCAGAAAGGCCCAGGTCAAAAGGGCTAATGGCAACAGGCTGAGCACAAGCCACCCTTTTTCAGTGCTCCCTACTCCCAAGCCCTTACAGGGAGGAAATTCTTTGGGCAGAAAAACTCAAGAATCTGTGTCATCTATCCAAGCTGCCATGACATAGCTTCCTGATGAGAATTGGACTTCTGTCTTCTCTTTGCCTGTGCTTTACCTCCCTTCATCACCTCCTACACTCTCAACAGTTCTGCTTTTAGCTTCTCCTTTCTGAGGACTCTGCCACAGAAACTGCTCTTGCCTACACACTCCACTTCTTCCATTCTAAGTTAAAATCTGCACCCCTTCCTTTTCCACTTCCCTGAAACACTGGTGAGCTCAGCTTCAGGCATGAACTCAAATTTCACTACACAGATATCAGAATGGCTGAAATAAAAAATAATGACAACACCAAATGCTGGTGAAGATGCAGAAAAACTGATCACTTATACTGCTGGTAGGAATGTAAAATAGTGTGCCTGCTTTGGAAACCAGTCTGGGAATTCAGCATATGATCCAGTGATTTCACTCCTGGGTGTTTACCCAAGAGAAATGACAGCATAAATGTCCATATCAAGACTTGTGCATGAATATTCAATGTTCACAGCAGCTTTCTTTGTAATAGCCCCAAACTGGAAACAAACCAGATGTCCATCAATGGGTGAATGGCTAAACAAACTGCGCAACAGCCATACCATAAAGTACTACTCAGCAATATAAAGAATGGACTACTGATACATGCAACAACTTGGATAAATCTCGAGGGCATTAAGCTGAGTGGGGGGGCGGGGGGGAAGCCAATCGCAAAAGGTTATATACTGTGATTCCACTTATGTAACATTTTTGAAATGACAAAATTTTAGGGGCAGGAAACAGATCAGTAGTTCCCAGGGGTTGGAATGGAGGGAGTTGTGGGGGCATGACTCTGCAGAGGGAGGTGGAGGAAGGTCTTGGTGGTGATCAAACAAGTTTCGTAACTTGTGGTGGGAATTACACAGCTCTTATCTATACATGTGATAAGACAGCACAGAACTATAAGCTTTATCCCAACGTCAACTGCCTACTTTTGATATTGTACTCTAATTTTGTAAGATGTATCCATTGGGGGAAACTGGGGAACAAAGACTTCTCTGTACTATTTTTGCAATCTCCTTAATTTTGTAAGATGTATCCTTTGGGGGAAACTGGGTGAACAAACTTCTCTGTACTAACTTTGCAACCTCCTGTGAATCTATAATTATTTCAAAATAAAATGTTAAAATATTTAGTTAGAGTAAGAGTATCAAGTCTCTGTCACCTGAAATCTCAGGGATCCAGGCCCAGTCCCATTAAAAGCTCTCAAAAGTACCATGCCCACCCTTGTGTCACTGCCCCTGACTGCAAGATTGGGGTATTATGGGTGTCTTATTAAAGACTTTTTCTCGGCTCAGTTTTTCCTCTCCATTTCTTTTTCCACTACATCAGAGCTGTTGCTTAACAAGTCAGAACAAGTTAGAGAAAAGCAGTGAGGTTTAAAACAAAAGAGGGGTGGAGGGAGCAAGCAAAAAGGGAAGTGCTTCGCAAGTTACCAAAGGAGTAAGACTGGCAATCTGTGCCGGGAAGAAAGGAAATGACATTGCAAAAATAAGCCGGAAGCTTACTCAAAAGGCGGTAAAGTCAACTGGAATCCGGGGGGGGGGGGGGGAAATGGAGGTGGAACCTGGTAATTACCCAGTCAGAGGTTTCTGGCTATCTAACGTTCCCTCAACAAATCAGTGTTTGCTCCCTTGGCAATTCAAAGCAATACTCAGAGGCCCCATTTCTGAAACACTGCCAGCCAGCAACCACCACGTAAAGGCATTGAAACAAAAAATTTGAGCTGACAAGGCATAGCTGCCTAGGCTCTTCCAAAAAGTCCTACAAAATGTGACTCTGTTCAAAAGAGATACATTAATAATCAAGGAACAAAGTAATTCCCTGTCCCCAGGTGAAGTAAGTAGAATTTATCCAGATTAGTGGGGGGGGGGTATTGATTGCAACCTTCAGCAGACAAAGTCTTTTTTAGCTCGTCCTTGTTTACAATGTTGAGTATTTAGAGGATCTGGTTGGCAGCCAAAGACCCAAAATCTAGTCCTAGCTCTGCCACCAATTTGCTAGTTCAGTGACCTTGGACAGGTAATTTTCCATCAGCAAAACAGGACTGGCCAATCATTTCAAGGCTCAAGGTTAATCTGTGTTAAATGAAACTTTGAGCCCTTGGACAGCAAGTTATTTCATGTTTAAGTCCAGAGGGAGAAAAGATAAGCACTTCCTCAAGTCCCACTCCCAGCCAGCCCAGTTAATTCCTCAAACCAGTTTCCATGAGCAGAAGATAAATCAAGACTGCAACTGCAGGAAGGTGACCAGCGTGATGCCCCACCCCTGGGCTTTGAGCTGGTGTTACCTATCTGGAAAGGTCAGCCTCGAGCCCAATAAAGATGGGAGGAAATAATTAAAAAACCTAAAATCTAGTTACATGCCAATGTCTACCTGGCCTGTTTATCATATAATCTATCCCCTCTCTTAAGATCACCTGAGGGGTAGAAAGGGCCCTTTTCTAATATTAGGATGGCTTTGATTCCTACTTTGTCCAGATTGCAAATGCCTAGGTCGTTTGGGAAAATGTGGACACCAAGTGTTTCTCATGGCCATAAGCTACTGAGTTCTATTTCCACGACAGAGAAGGCCACGTGCAAACTAATAGTGCCCATAATGAAATTAGAGAAAAGGGTAGAGCTGCATTAACTTTTACAGTGCCCAGAGTTCTGAAATTCGGAGTGCCCTCCTATGTTTAAGCGTAGTTATGAAGGGAGATTCCCTACAGCCTTGTATGTCTGTTAATATCCAAAAGATGCCCTCACTTGAACCAACCCAAACTGGGAAAGGGGCTGGATCACCCCATTCACAAGCCTGCCCATCAATCAACCACTTCCCAAAAAGGACAGGACTGCACAAGGCTATCAATGCAAGCCCTGTGACCCGGAAAATGCACCACCCTTGGAACCTATCAAGGTATAGCACAGTCAATCCATCAGTTACATACCTAACTGTCCTGCACTTTGCTCCTGGCTTGCAAATATACCACACGTTACCAAAAGGATAAATGTAAAAGCTCCATACAATTTTGGCATATAAGGGAAAAGCCACGTGCGTAAGTGACCAGGGATCCACATGTGCAGAGTAGAAGACCCCAAAGTGCATGGGTAGTCATCCTCACGTCCAACATCCTGCTTCTCTTGCCATCTGTGAGGTGAGGCTGGAGAACGGCAAGAATGAGCACCCACACCCTGCTCTACCATTACCCAGCATGTGTCACAATCCTGATGTACACCCCATGGCCTGTAGTCCAACGGTGTCGCGCAGAGGCCTGTTACATAAGCTCTGCAAGGCCTCCTTCAGTGTGCCCCACCCCTCCTCACCCTCCCATCCCCAATGTTTTAGGGGGTTCTACTCCTGGACATCTAAATTAATATCTTCTGGGAAAATTTCCCTTTTGTGCAGGGACCTTTGAAATCTGTGCCTTTTCTCATTTATCTGGGATGATCTAGGGCGGTGGGGGAAGAGAAACTAACCAAATGACCTTTCAAGGTCCCTTCTTTGGGGCCTAGGGATTTGCAGGCTAAGCATTAGGTCCCATCCCGCCTGCTGGGAGCTGGAGGCGACGGAACTGCATTCCAGGAACAGGAAGAGGGCAAAGGGGGTCCCGGATTTGAGCCCGTCCTCGGTGGATCCACCTCCAAAGGGCAAAAACGGCTCCCTTTCTGGGCTGAGGCCAGCGAGGTCAGAAACCGTAAAACTGGGGCAAAGCCTCGGCCACAGTGGTGGGAAGCCTCACTCTGCAGGCCTAGAACCCACGGGCCGAGCCGGACTAAAAGCAACTCTGGGCAGGGGAGGAAGCAAGCTGGCTCCGGCCGAAGAGGCTGTGGCCAAGCCCTTGAGAAGGAGCACGAGCAGATGTGTAGAATTACCTCATGACGACCCGCTTCCCCTTCACGTCCAGCTTGTCCAGAGTCAGCTTGTTAGAAAGCGACATCTTGGCAATACAAGGGCCGCGAGGCAGAGAGCTGAAACAGCAGAGAAGAACGCAGCCGACGTGCGCTCCAGTCGCGTGCGGAATGCCGACAGCCGCTCCAGCCACACGGCCCCGCCTACCACGGCGCGCGGCGCCCAGCAGCCGCTTATTGGCCGCGGCCGAAGGGCGCTAGCACCCTGCCATTGCTTCGAGGCGCTGTCTGTCTGCGAGGCCACTGGTGGGACGTGCGGTTTTCATTTGTCACGTCCGGCACGCAGCGAGCCGCCGTAGACCTTTGTGACTTGAGGGTGGGGGCAGGAGGCGGGGCCGCGGAGTGGGCAGGGGGAGGGGAAGGGAACTGGGTGGCGCTTCCGGGCGGACGAGGTTGAGGGAGAGGCCCCAGGCCTCCGCCCCGGTGCCGCGCGGCGGCCGCGAGTCGTTGCAGCGCGGGGCAACTTCTTAATAATAAAAAGTGCGATGTAATTGTTCTGGTTTTGACACAATTAATGCTAATGGCAAACAAATAGCATTTTTCGTATATTAACTAATAATGGTCACAAAACTCGGAAGTAGGTATTGCCTTCCTCATTTTACAGATGAAGTAAATGATGCAGAAAGAGGTTTAGTGGGTTGCGTAGGGATTCATATCTTTTAAGTGGTGGATTCAAACCTAGGTAGGCCAGATGTAGAGTCGATACATATAATTATACTGTAATACAGACACCATTGCCAGGAAATGGGTACTCCATGCCCCCACGTTTGCAAAGTTGGCTGGAATTGTAAGCAGAGTTAGGGGTCCCCGGGAAAAGAAAGACCAGATATAGGGATGCCTACAGACCAGTCCTAGGACCCAGAGGGAGTCTCGCAAGACCAACCAAGAAGGTCCCTGGCTTTGCTCAGGATAGAAATCAAACTCGAGGCAGCAGGAGGTGAAAGCAGAGTTTATCGAACAGAGAGAGCAGATACAGACGAAACATCCGGAAGACTTGAAAAGGAAAGAAGCCTGTCATGTCTTTGGGGCCTGTGGGTTTTTATTCAGGGTGACTGCCTGGTGTATGTGTCCCCTCAGGCATCCAGGAATGGATTAGAACAAAGACCAGGCGTTATTCCTTAGAGCCAGGGGGCCTTAGCATCAAGATGTCTAGCGCCAGTGGTCTGTAATATGCATATGATAGCTTCTTCCTTTCACTCTCACCTGGTCCTTCTTCAGATGTTATCTATTCTAGAGAAATCATTAACTCCTTGTCTCTTACAAGGAGGACATACTCTATTTGCATTACAAGGCATGTGTAAAGTGGGGTGGAGGTACAGGGCCAGCAAGAATAAAGCAGAAGGAACAAAAACAGATTTTTATGGAGTCCTTCAGTTTCCTTCTCTCAATAGCTTTCTTGTCATAAGAAAAGTCATTTTAGGCCCCTGGCCATCTTGTGAAAGAACAGAAGAACAAACAGCTACTATCAGGCCAAGAGATAACCTAATCATATCCAGGACAGTAAATCAATGTTTACTCCCAGTGCTGATTCAATAGTAAAGATTGACTTTGACATACATTCCTTTTTTTTTAATAGGCTGAAAAGATTTTATTTATTTTTGGTTTTTTTATTATGTTCAGTTAGCCACTGTATAGTACATCAATAGTTTTTGATGTAGTGTTCAATGATTCATTAGTTACGTATAACACCCAGTGCTCATCACAACACGTACCCTCCTTAATACCCATCACCCTGTTACCCTGTCCCCTCTGAAACCCTCAGTTTGCTTCCCGGGGTCTCTCACGGTTCGTCTCCCTCTCTGATTTCTCCCCCTTCAGATTTCCCTCCCTTCCCCTATGGTCCTCCGTGCTATTGCTTATGTTCCACATATGAGTGAATAGAGCTACCCTACAACCCAGCAATTGCACTACTAGGTATTTACCCCAAAGATACAGACGTAGTGAAAAGAAGGGGCACCTGCACCCCAATGTTCATAGCAGCAATGTCCACAATAGCCAAACTGTGGAAGGAGCCAAGATGCCCTTCAACAGATGAATGGATCAAGAAGATGTGGTTCATACATACAATGGAATATTATTCAGCCATTGGAAAGGATGAATACCCACCATTTGCATCGACATGGATGGAACTGGAGGGGATTATGCTAAGTGAAGTAAGTCAAGAAGAGGAAGACAATTATCATATAGTTTCACTCATATGTGGGACATACATTCTTGAATTATCTTTGCAGGATCTAAATCCTTTTGAGCATTCGGATACTGACCAAGAAAAGCCAGAGAATTGATGATACTGACCCTTGCTGGCCCTCCTAACTTTGACCTGGACTCTGTCACCTTGAGATGACTTTTGCCCCCAATTCCATGCTGAATTCCCCGTTGCACAAGCCCCTTCATGAATTTGTATGAACCCTTAGCTTAAAACTTCCCCAGTTTTGCTGTTTGAGGAGACACTGCTTTGGGAAATATCCTGGTGTTCTCCTTTACTTGTGGCAAGTAAAACTCTTGTTTTTCCTATTCTTTGGCTTGGTTGTGTTTTTTGGCTTCACACCCACCAAGAGGCAAACCCGGTTTCAGGTAACAGAATGAAGTAATTTGAGTCAGAAACATAAATGTTTTCCACACACGGCACTTAAGGTCCAGATGAAGTGTCACCAGCTAGACCCCAAGACCTAAACTACCCAAAGCGATCTACGCATTTAATGCAATCCCTATCAAAATACCACCAGTGTTTTTCACAGAGCTAGAACAAACAATACTAAAATTTGTATGGATCCACAAAAGACCCCAAAGAGCCAAAGAAATCTTGAAAAAGAAAAGCAAAGCTGGAGGCATCACACAATTCCAGACTTTAAGCTATATGACAATGCTGGAGTGATCAAGACAGTATGGTACTGGCACAAAAACAGACACATGGATGAAATGGAACAGAATAGAAAACCCAGAAATGGACCCACAAATATATGGTCAACTAATCTTCGATGAAGCAGGAAAGACGATCCAATAGAAAAAAAAGACAGTCTCTTCAGCAAATGGTGTTGGGAAATCTGGACAACCATATGCAAAAGAATGAAACTGGACCTCTCTCTTACACCATACACAAAAATAAGTTCAAAATTGATGAAAGACCTAAATGTGAGACAGGAAACCATCAAAATCCTAGAGGAGAACACAGGCAGTAACCTCTTTGGCATCAGCCTTAGCAACTTCTTACTAGACACATGGATGGAGCTAGAGTGTATTATTCTAAGCGAAATAAGTCAGTCAGAAAAAGACAAATACCATAGGATTTGACTCATATGTGGAATTTAAGAAACAAAACAGATGAACGTAGGGGAAGGCGAAAAGAGAGGGAAGTCACCATAAGAGACTCTTAACTATAGAGATCAAACCAAGGGTTGATTGAGGGGAGGTGGGTAAGGGATGGGCTCAATGGGTGATTGGTATTAAGGAGAACACTTGTGATGAGTGCTGAGTTTTATATGTAAGTGATGAATCACTGAATTCTACTCCTGAATCCAATATTACAGTATATGTTAACAAGCTAGAATTAAAATAAAAATTTGAAAAAATAAAATAAAATCAAAGGTAAGGTAAGCAGGGACCAGATCCTCCGGGCCTATTATGTCATCACACACTGAAATAAAGTTAGGGGGGCGCCTGGGTGGCTCAGTCGTTAGGCGTCTGCCTTCGGCTCAGGTCATGATCCCAGGGTCCTGGGATCGAGCCCCGCATCGGGCTCCCTGCTCTGCAGGAAGCCTGCTTCTCCCTCTTCTACTCGCCCTGCTTGTGTTCCCTCTCTCACTGTGTCTCTCTCTGTCAAATAAATAAATAAAATCTTTAAAAAAAAAAAAAAAAGAAAGAAAGTTAGACACCAATCTGAGCGGCCGTGCAGGGCTGCCTCTGCAAGGGAGAGCTGAATCCTGCACAAAGCTTTTATTTTGGTTTTTATCAGAAAAGCAAGGACAGATGCCTCCAAGCGTGGGAAAGGAGTAGAAGGGATGGCAAATTATCTTGAAACAGGCTTGCATTTTCCCCTACACGTGGGCACACAGGGAGTCAGTCATGGGATAAGGGAGGAGTGGGATGTTTGGGCTGGCAATTGCCAGGTGCAGAAAGGGGAGACTGAGGGTTACATTCTTTCATAGCTCCTAACTTAGGCCCTGCCCCTGGGGATCATGAGATCCTGCTCCTACTGGGCCATTGAGTTCAACAGCCCAGAACAGGAATGCTGTTGACATTTCAGCTGCTTCCACACTCACTCCTTAGGGTTTATAGTATATTTACTAGGAATAATTCCACACTTAAAACCATAATAAAGAAGAAATTTTTATCTTAAGAGCAATGAGAATCCATTTTTTTGAAGACACTCTTGCCCATTCAACAGATATTCCCCAGCTACCATCTTCCTTCCTAACAGAAACCTGATTTGATTTTTGGGCCCAAGACAAGTACTCAGGGAAAGTAAGCTTATCTCACAGCCTCAAGGGATGAATCACAATTGACCTAAACTAAGCATGGTAATCCCATTCCCCTTTGTCATGAATTGGTCTGGGAATGGGCATTTACTGAATTTAGGCATGATATATAAGAAACCAGGGTGTTTGGTTGGTCCAGTGGTCAGAGAACATGACTCTTGATCACAGGGTTGTGAGTTCGGGCCCCATTTTGGGCAGTGGAGGCAATTTAAAAAAAACAAAGAAGTCAGCTAGCAGTTTCTGGGAAGGACTTTGCTCTCTGATAAAAGAGCTGCTTATAGGAGCAAGGTTGTTTTTTGCCTCTACTCCCAACTTCTTGCTTGGGATGCTGTCCTATGAGAACATTATGTTTGCAATTCATGGTAGTTTTAAAATATGTCCACAAATTATTAGATATTCATCCTTTCAAAAGGCAGAGTCCAATTCCCTGTCCTTGAATGTGGGCTATACTTACTGACTCACTTCTGATGAACATGAAAGAGGACTTAAACTGCCTTTTGACCTCACTCTATGCTTTCTAATTGATTGAGTTCTTTCCAGCTTATCTTTTTTTTTGATGTAATGTTCAATGATTCATTAGTTGTATATAACACCCAGTGCTCATCACAACACATGCCTTCCTTAATGCCCATCATCCAGTTACCCCACCCACGACCCACCACCCTTTCCGCAACCCTCAGTTTGTTTCCCAGAGTCAAGAGTCTCTCATGGTTTGTCTCCCTCTCTGATTTCCTCCCATTCAGTTTTCCCTACCTGTCCCTATGATCCTCTGTGCTAGTCTTTATATTCCACATATGAGTGAAACCATATAATTGTCCTTCTCTGATTGACTTATTTCACTTAGCATAATCCCCTCCAGTTCCATCCATGTTGATGCAAATGGTAGGTATTCACCCTTTCTGATGGCTGAGTAATATTCCATTGTATATATGGACACATCTTCTTGATCCATTCAACTGTTGAAGGACATCTAGGCTCCTTCCACAGTTTGGCTATTGTGGACATTGCTGCTATGAACACTGGGGTGCATGTGCCCCTTCTTTTCATACATCTGTATCTTTGGGGTAAATACCCAGTAGTGCAATCGCTGGGTCATAGGGTAACTCTATTTTTAACTTCTTGAGGAACGTCCATACTGTTTTCCAGAGTGGCTGTACCAGCTTGCATTCCCACCAACAGTGTAAGAGGGCTCCCCTTTCTCCACATCCTCGTCAACATTTGTTGTTCCCTTGTTAATTTTAGCCATTCTAACTGGTGTAAGGTGGTATCTCATTGTGGTTTTGATTTCTATTTCCCTGACAGCAAGTGATATGGAGCATTTTTTCATGTGTCTGTTGGCCATTTGTATGTCTTCCTTGGAGAAGTGTCGTTCATGTCTTCTGCCCATTTCTTGACTGGATTATTTGTTTTTTGGGTTGAGTTTGAGAAGTTCTTTATAGATTTTGGATATTAGCCCTTTATCAAATATGTCACTTGCAAATATCTTCTCCCATTCTGTCAGTTGTCTTTTGGTTTTGTTGACTATATCTTCTACTGTGCAGAAGCTTTTTATCTTGATGAACTCCCAAAAGTTCATTTTTCCTTTTGTTTCCCTTGCCTTTAGAGATGAGTCTTGCAAGAAGTTGCTGAGGCTGAGGTCGAAGAGGTTACTGGCTGTGTTCTCCTCTAGGATTTTGATGGATTCCTGTCTCACATTTAGGTCCTTCATTCATTTTGAGTTTATCTTTGTGTATGGTGTAAAAGAATGGTCCAGTTTCACTCTTCTGCATGTGGCTGTCCAATTTTCCCAGTGCCATTTATTGAAGAGACTATCTTTTTTCCAATGGATATTCTTTCCTGCTTTGTTGAAGATTAGTTGACCATAGAGTTGAGGGTCAATTTATGGGCTCTTTATTCTGTTCCATTGATCTATGTGTCTATTTTTGTGCCAGTACCATGCTGTCTTGCTGATCACAGCTTTGTAATATGGCTTGAGAAGAGGTCAAATTCTCCCTCTTTGCAGATGACATGATACTTTATATGGAAAACCCAAAAGACTCCACCCCAAAATTGCTAGAACTCATACAGCAATTCGAACAACGTGGCAGCATACAAAATCAATGATCAGAAATCAGTTGCATTTCTATACACTAACAATGAGACAGAAGAAAGAGAAATTAAGGAATCGATCTCATTTACAATTGCACCAAAAACCATAAGATACCTAGGAATAAACTTAACCAAAAAGGTAAAAGATCTGTACTCCAGAAACTACAGAACCCTTAGGAAAGAAATTGAGGAAGACACAAAGAGATGGAAAAGCATTCCATGCTCATGGATTGGAAGAATAAACATTGTGAAAATGTCTATGCTGCCCAGAGCAATCTACACACTCAGTGCAATCCCTATCAAAATACCATCAAAGCTGGTGCAGCCACTCTGGAAAACAGTATGAAGGTTCCTCAAAAAGTTGAAAATAGAGCTACCCTACGACCCAGCAATTGCATTACTGGGTATTTACCTCAAAGATACAAATGTAGTCATCCGAAGGGGCATGTGCACCCCAATGTTTATAGCAGCAATGTCCACAATAGCCAAACTATGGAAAGAGCCTAGATGTCCATCAACAGATGAATGGATAAAGATGTGGTATATATATACAATGGAATATTAGGCAGCCATCAGAAAATGAAATCTTGCCATTTGCAACGTGGATGGAAGTAGAGGGTATTATGCTAAGCGAAATAAGTCAATTAGAGAAAGACAAGTATCGTATGATCTCACTGATATGAGGAATTTGAGAAACAAGACAGAAGATCATAGGGGAAGGGAGGGAAAGATGAAACAAGACGAAACCAGAGAGGGAGACAAACCATAAGAGACTTAATCTCAGGAAACAAACTGAGGGTTGCTGGAGTGGAGGGGGGTGGGAGAGATGGGGTGGCTGGGTGATGGACATTGGGAAGGGTATGTACTATGGTGAGCGCTGTGAATTGCATAAGACTGATGAATCACAGACCTGTACCCCTGAAATAAATAATACATTATATGTTAATTAAAAAAAACTTTTTTTAAATACCATCAACATTTTTCACAGTGCTGGAACAAGCAGTCCTAAAATCTGTATGGAACCAGAAAAGACCCCTAATCTCCAGGGGGGAAGTTGAAAAAGAAAACCAAAACTGGGGGGCATCAGGATCCAGCTTATCTCTTAACTCAGGCAGAAGACCCTGTGGGCAATGCATCCCCTGATGGGAACTGAAACTATCTCCTCAAGCAATAAGGACTACCCTGAGCCAGCAAGACCCCCTGTGATTGACCCCAAGGCAGTGATTGACCTGACCTTTACTGCCACCTGCATGCACCCACTGACCTTTGTCCCACATTTCCTTATATAAACCTAGAAGTATTCTCAGCACTTGGGAGACAGTCTTTGAGATGTTAGTCTGCTGTCTTCCCAGTGTTGGCCTCACTGAAATAAATTCCTTTCTTGTTTCACCATCACTCGTCTCTCTGCCTTTGGATTTTGTCAGTGGTGAGTGGCCGAACCTGGTGTATTTGGAACCCCCAGAGCCAGGTGCTCTTGTACCCCTGCACCCCAGTTACAAACAGAATGTGATAGAAATGACTACATGTGACTTCCAAGACTAGGTCTTAAAAGACACTGTGGATTTTTCCTTACTCTTTCTTAGATCATTCACTCTGGGGAAACCAGCTGCAATATTATGAGGACATTCAAACAGCCTGATGGAGAGGCCCATGTCGTTACAAACTGAGGCCTCTTATCAACAGCCAGCAAAGAACTAAGGCTTCCTTCCAGTAGCCATGTGAATGAGCCAACTTGGAAATGGATCCTGTAGGCCCACTCAAGCTTTCAGATGTCTGAAATTCTGGCCAACATCCTTACTACAATCTCATGAGAGACCTTGAACCAGAACAAGGTTAGCTGTTTCCAAATTCATAACACACCAAAATTGTGAAATAATAAATATTTGGGTTTTTTAAATTCCATTATTTCTTGTTTTAAGGTACTAACTTTTGAGGTATTTTGTTACTCAGCCTGGGTCCTTGATGACATCAATGACCTACTGAATTAACCAATCATGGCTCTACCCTAATGAGACAGGGAAACTGAAGGGAGCCCATTAAAAAAAAAAAAAAGCTGTTTATTTTCTTTGCTCCTTTTCCTGCTTTTATTCTTGTTAGAACCTGCACCCCTGCCTTACGCATGCCTTGATGTATGTCCTCCTTGTAAAGTTCAGGGAGTTAATGATTTCTTTGGAGTCTTTTAGCACAATATATAACACCTAAGGAGTGACCAGGCAAGATCTTCATGCACATTCCCCAAGACCACTGACTCCAAACACCTTGACACCAAGACCCCTTGCTCCAGGTCATAAGTGAGTTATGGAGGACACCTGAGCACCGATCCTTATTTAACCAGTTCCTGGATGCCTGAAAGGACATGTACACCCCAAAGAAAGAGAATCATGCTCTTTTCCTTTCCAAGTCTCCCAAATGCTTTGTCTGTATCTGCTCTCTTTCTCTCTTCAATAAACTCTGCTCTCACTTCCTGCTGGCTCGAATTTGATTTCTATCCTGAGCAAAGCCAAAGACCCTCTTGGCTGGTCCTGTGGTACCCACTCTGCATCCTTGGACCCAGCCTGCCTGCATTACTATTACCCAATTTCCTATCATTGAAATTAACAAACCCTATAATTTAAGCCACATTTCACTGAGTATACTGTTGCTTGCAGCTGAAAATATCTTTCTACACTATTGAAGGGATTTAAGCAAGAGTGGTATGATCAAGTTTACATATTTAAAAGTTTATTATTGGGAGGGCTTCACCTCTGCTACTGTGGTAATCTTGGACTCAGTAACTGGAACTAATCCTCCCATTGAGAAATAGAAAATCTGGACAAATTTTAAAAGCATCCATTCAAGGTATTAGAGAATTGCCAAGGTCAGTGAAGTGTAATGAAGAATTAGGAAGCCAAGATTCAAGAGGAAAATGAAACCCAGAGAAGTTAAGTCTATATTTGGAGCTATTTTTCCCATAAAGACATCTACCAATTCCAGAAGAGGCAGAGGAGAGACCTAGCATAACTTTGGTTAGATTCAGGGGACTAAAGAGGAAAAATTAGACTTCAGGGCCTACCAAGGAAAGGGGGTTTTCATAAACCATCAGGCTTTGGGTTGTGACCTTGAAGGGCGACACCTTAGGAATAAGAGTGAATAGGAAATAGATCAGCTCTCATATGAACCCCAGCTTCTTATTATCTCAATCCATGATTGAATAAAATAACCTAGAATTTCTAATACCTCTAGCTTAGTAGTCCACCAGGAAGAAACAAATATAAACACTTTCTGGAGGAAGACAACATTATCAAAAGCCTCAAATTACTACATCTTTCATACACAAGTAAAAGTTACAAAGTATAGGGGTGCCTGGGTGGCTTAGTTGGTTAAACAGCCAACTCTTGATCTCAGCTCAGGTCTCAATTTCAGGATCGTGAGTTCAAGCCCCATATTGGGCTCCACACCCAGCGTGGAGCCTACTTAAAAAAACAAAATACAGGGGCACTTGGGTGGCTCGGTCGGTTAAGCATCCAACTCTTGATTTCGGCTCAGGCCATGATCTCATGGATCATAAGATTGAGCCCTGCATTGGGCTCCATGCTCAGTGGGGAGTCTGCTTGGATTCTCTCCCTCTGCCCCCTCCCCTAATTCTCTCTCTGTCTGTCTCTCTCTATCTCTCTCTCTCTAAAATAAATAAATCTTTTTAAAAATTACAAAGTATATTACTTGTCTATTGTTATTTGTCCCAAAACTCAGCACCTTAAAACAACAACAAAAAATATCCCAGTTTCTGTGGGTCATGAATTCAAGAACAACTTAGCTGGGTGGTTCTCACTCTGGGTCACTCATGACATTGAAGTTATCTGAAGGCTTGACTGGGACTGGAAGATCTGCTTCCAAGATGGTGCATTCACATGGTTGTTGGCAGGAAACCTCAGTTTCTCACCACATGGGCCTCTCCACAGAGCTGTTTGAATATCCTTATGACGAGGCAACTAGCTTCCCCCAGAATGAGTGATTAAAGAGAGGATGAGGAAGAAGCCATCATTGCCTTTTATGACCTAGTCTCAGAAGTCACACATCATCATTTCAGCCATATTCTACTCATTAGAAGTAACCACTAAGTCCAGCCCACACTTGGGGATAGAAGAGAATTGGGTTTCACCTCTTGAAGGGAGAAATATAGAGGAATTTGTGGACATATATTAAAACAACCACACATACTTTGCCTGGGTCCTAATTTTGCTTAGGCCTAGACCTGATGATATCCTACAGCACATTCTTCAGCCCATGAAGAGATAAACATAACAATTCCAAGGAATATTAAAGACAGATTTCAGCCACTGTGGTCACTGCCTAGACTTCTACCCATGTCTTGCCTATGCTTATATTTTCAGGTAATTATAAAAATTTCACAGTTGGTAGCAATTTGAAGGTCCCATAGGTCCAAACTCCTACCTCCTATACTATAAAAATGCCTTTTAAACATCCAGCTTCTATTTGAATATTCAATAATGGATATTACATTAAAGGGCATTTAGTTACATTATTGGATAGATATAATTATTAGGATATCTATGTATTGGGTTTTTTTAAATTTTTTAAATTTATTTGTCAGAGAAAAAGCACAAGCTGGGGGGAGAGGCAGAGGGAAGAAGTAGGCTTCCCATTGAGCAGGGAGCCTGAGGCGGGACTTGATCCCAGGACCCCAAGATCATGACTTGAGTTGAAGTCAGATGCTTAACTGACTGAGCCACCCAGGCATCCCAGGATATCTATGTATTGAATTTTGATCTGGGATACAATCAGCAAAATAATTTGAAGAAAATGAAGAGGGTGGAATAATCCATAGATTAACAGAAATGAAACATATCAAATAAGTGTGGTTCTTATTAGAATTATAGTTCAAACAAACCAACTGTAAACACACACACACACATTTATGGGACAACCTAGAAAATTTGAACACTGGATATTTGATGATCTCAAAGTATTTGATTAAAAAAACTTCAGGTGTGATAATGGTATCATAGCTATTTTTTTGAAGAGAATCAATCATACATACTGAAATGTTTTTAACTTTTTTCTGAAAATACTTTCAAATTTAGAGAAAAGCTATATAAATAATACAAAGAATTCTCATATACCATTTGTCCATATATATATGGACACAAAGATGAAGTCTTCATGGAGATGAAGTCTGCCAACACTTTGAGAAAAGTGAATCTTTCCATAGTTGAAACTCTGATGAGACTGTCACCCTGGCTGACACCTAGATTGTAGCTTAGTGAGACTGTGAGCAGATTACCCAGCCAAGATGTACTCAGACTCTTGACTTACAGAAACTGTGAGATAATAATGTGTATTGCTTGAAGCTGTTAAATTTGTTACACAGCAATAAAAAACTAATATACCAACCTATGACACCAAGATGTAACACATACACTTGTAAAAAAAGAGTCAAGAAAGATTGGAGACTGAGAAAACCTTCATGGTGTACATTTGATTTTGAAATCGTATAATTGCACTTAGAGATATCTCAACTTGTGGGCAAATCTTTTGATGGGGATTTAAATTTTAATTAGGTACATTGATATTCTGCCTCAGAATGGAATGAAATTGGGACATCTGAAGATTTTGCAGTAACTTTGTCAGAATAGTGGAAAGAATTAAAAATAGAAATAACTTACTGGACAAATTGTGTCTTATAAAAAACATTAGTCAAGGAGAGGTACTCTGAATGGAGGCATAAGGACAGAACCTGTAAATATACTTCATCTGAAATATATATAGATTTCTAATAAAAAGAGATTAGTATTGAGAATACCCTCCATTTAGTAGAAATTTTTCTTCTCCTGTAGAGCATTTCTTCAATTAAAAATATTATTTTTTAATGAATGATTTTGAGACAACTGGGTAGCTATATTAAAAAAAGATAAAGTTCAATCTCTTCTGTACACCATATTATAGGTTAAAGTCTAAGTGGAACAAGAGAAAAGAAAAAATCCCAAGTGTCTATCAATAGGGGCCTAGATAAACTATGATACATTGATATAACTATATACCGTACTATGTAAGTTGTAAGAAAGAATGAGGGAGTTCTGTAAGCATTGATATATACCCCAGGATGTACTTAGGTGAAGAAAGCAAGATGCAGAATTGCATATAGTAATATGCTACCTTTTGTGTAAGAAAGGGAGGAAATGAGAATATATACAAGCATACCTTGGAGAGATTACAGGTTTAGTTTCAGAACACTGCAATAAAGCACATACTGTAATAAAGTGAGTCAGATGAATTTTTTGTTTCCCAGTGCATATAAAAATTATGTTTACACTATACTGTAGTCTAGTAAGTGTGAAATAGCATTATGCCTTAAAAAGCAATGTACATACCTTAATTTAAAAATACTTTATTGCTGGAAAAAAGACAGTCTCTTCAACAAATGGTGTTGGGAAAATTGGACAGCCACATGCAGAAGAATGAAACTGGACCATTTCCTTACACCACACACAAAAATAGACTCAAAATGGATGAAAGACCTAAATGTGAGACAGGAATCCATCAGTATCCTTGAGGAGAACACAGGCAGCAACCTGTTCGACCTCAGTTACAGCAACTTCTTCCTAGAAACATCACCGAAGGCAAGGGAAGCAAGGGCAAAAATGAACTATTGGAGCTCCATCAAGATAAAAAGCTTTTGCACAGCAAAGGAAACAGTCAACAAAACCAAAAGACAACCGACAGAAAGGGGGAAGATATTTGCAAATGACATATCAGATAAAGGGCTAGTTTCCAAAATCTATGAAGAACTTTTCAAACTCAACACCCAAAGAACAAATAACCCAATCAAGAAATGGGCTGAAGACATGAACAGACATTTCTGCAAAGAAGACATCCAAATGGCCAACAGACACATGAAAAATTGCTCAACATCACTTGGCATTAGGGAAATCCAAATCAAAACCTCAGTGAGATACCACCTCACACCAGTCAGAATGGCTAAAATTAACAAGTCAGGAAACAGATGTTGGCAAGGATGCAGAGAAAGGGGAACCCCTTACACTGTTGGTAGGAATGCAAGCTGGTGTAGCCACTCTGGAAAACAGTATGGAGGTTCCTCAAAAAGTTGAAAGTAGAGCTACCCTACGACCCAGCAATTGCATTACTGGGTATTTACCCCAAAGATACAAATGTAGTGATCCGAAGGGGCACATGCACCCCCATGTTTATAGTAGCAATGTTTACAATTGCCAAACTATGGAAAGAGCCTAGATGTCCATCAACAGATGAATGGATAAAGAAGATGTGGTATATATACACAATGGAATACTATGCAGGCTTCACAAAATTGAAATCTTGCCGTTTGCAACGACGTGGATGGAAGTAGAGGGTATTATGCTAAGCAAAATAAGTCAATCAGAGAAAGACAAGTATCATATGATCTCACTGATATAAGGAATTTGAGAAACAAGACAGAGGATCATAGGGGAAGGGAGGGGAAAATGGAGCAAGATGAAACCAGAGAGGGAGACAAACCATAAGAGACTCTTAATCTCAGGAAACAAACTGAGGGTTGCTGGAGTGGAAGTGGGTGTGAGGGATGGGGTGGCTGAGTGATGGACATTGGGGAGGGTAAGTACTATGGTGAGTGCTGTGAATTGCATAAGACTGGTGAATCACAGACCTGTACCCCTGAAACAAATAATATATTATATGTTAATAAAAAAAATTTTTAAATACTTTATTGCTAAAAAATGCTAACCATAATCTGAGCTTTCAGGAAGTTGTAATCTTTTGGCTGGTGGAGGGTCTTGCCTCAATGTTGATGGTGGCTGACTGATCAGGGTGGTAGTTGCTGAAGGTTGAGGTAGCAGTGGCAATTTCTTAAAATAAGATAGCAGTGAAGTTTTCCACATCAATTGACTCTTCCTTTCACAAATAATTACTCTGTAGAAAGCAATGCTGATTGATAACGTTTGCAGTAACATTGCACTGCAAGTGGAGCGGGGAGCCTGCTTCTCCCTCTGCCTCTGCCTCTCTCTCTCTCTATCTCTCATGAATAAATAAATAAAATCTTTAAAAAAAATACGTTTATATAATATTCTAAATCCTTTGTTGTCATTTCAACAGTCTTCACAGCATCTCCACCAGGAGTAGATTTCATTTCAAGAAACCACTTTCTTTTTTTTTTTTTTTTAAATGAAGCTCATTTTTTTTAAAGATTTTATTTATTTATTTGACAGAGAGAGACACAGCGAGAGAGGGAACACAAGCAGGGGGAGTGGGAGAGGGAGAAGCAGACCTCCCGCGGAGCAGGGAGCCCGATGCGGAGCTCGATCCCAGGACCCTGGGATCATGACCCGAGCCGAAGGCAGACGCTTAACGACTGAGCCACCCAGGCGCCCCTCAAGAAACCACTTTCTTTCCCCATCCATAAGAAGCAACTCCTCAACCATTCAAGTTTTTTTACGATTTATTTATTTATTTTAGAGAGAGAGAAAGATAGAGCAGGAGGGAGGGGGAACAGAAGGAGAGGGAGAGAGAAACTTAAGCAGACTCTGTGTTGCATGCAGAGCACTATGTGGGGCTCAATCTCACAACCCTGAGATCATGACCTGAGCTGAAACCAAGAGTGGGACACTTAACCTACTGTGACACCAGGTGCCCCCCGTTCAAGTTATATGATGTCATTGCAGCAATTCAGTCCTATCTTTAGGATCCACTTCTAATTCTAGACCTCTTGCTATTTTAACCACATTCAGTTACTTCCACTGAAGTCTTGAACCCCTCAAAGTAATCCATGAGAATTGAAATCCACTTCTTCCAAACTCATGTTAATGTTGATGTTTTGACCTCTTCCCATGAATCATGATTATTCTTAATGGCATCTAGAATGGTTAATCTTTTCCAGAGTTTTTTAGTTTACTTTGCCCAGATTCATCAGAGGAATCACTATCTATGACAGCCATAACATTTTGAAATGTATTTCTTAAATAAAAAGACTTAAAAGTCAGCACGCCTGGGTGGCTCAATCGGTTAAACATCTGTCTTCTGCTCAGGTCATGATCCCAGGGTCCTGGGACCCAACCTGGTGTCGGGCTCCCTGCTCAGCGGGGAGCCTGCTTCTCCCTCTCCTCCCTCTGCTCTTCCCCTGACCCCCACTCATGCTCTCTCTCTCTCTCAAATAAATAAATAAAATCTTTTAAAAAAAAAAGACTTAAAAGTCAAAATTACTCCTTGATTCATGGGCTGCACAATGGATGATGTGTTAACAGACATGAAAACAACATAAATCTTGTGTTTATCAGAGTTCTTGGGTGCACTGTCAATTAGCAGTCATATTCTGAAAGGAATCTTTTATTTCTAAGCAGGTCTCAACAGTGGGCTTAAAATATTTAGGAAACCATGTTGTAGACAGATATGCTGTCACCCAGCTTTTGTTTTTCCCTTTAGAGAGCACAAGCAGAGTATATTTAACATAATTCTTATGGGCCCTAGAATTTTTGGAATGGTAAATGAGCATTGGCTTCAACTTAAAGTCATCAGCTGCATTAGCCCCTAACAAGAGAGTCAGCCTGTCCTTTGAAGTTTTGAAGCCAAACATTGACTTCTCTCCAGCTATGAAAAGTTCTAGATGGCATCTTCTTCTAATAGAAATCTGCTTTGTCTACATTGAAAATGTGTTATTTAGTGTAGCTATCTTCATTAATTATCTTAGCTATATCTTCGGGATAACTTGCTACAGCTTCTACATCAACACTTGCTGCTTCACCTTGCATTTTTATTTTATGGAGATGACTTTTTTACTTAAACTTCATGAACCAATGTCTGCTAGCTTTAAACTTTTCTTCTGCAGCTTCCTCACCTCTCTCAGTCTTCTTAAAGAGAGTTAGGGCCTTGCTCTGGATTAAACATCAGTTTAAGGGAATACTGTGGCTGGTTTGGTCTTCTATTCAAACCTCTACAACTTTCTCTATATCAGCAATAATGCTGCTTTGCTTTTTTATCATTCATGTGTTCACTGGAGGAGCACTTTTAATTTCCTTCATAAACTTTTTCTTTGCATTCACAACTTTGCTAACTGTTGACCTAGCTTTTGACCTATCTCATCTGTTAACATGCCTTCCTCACTAAGCTTAATTATTTCTAGCCTTTGATTTAGAGAGAGAAATGTGTGACTATTACTTTCACTTGAACACTTGGAGGCCATTGTACAGTTATTAATTGGCCCAATTTCAGTATTGTTATGTCTCATGGAATAAGGAGGCCTGAGGAGAAGGACAGAGATGGAAGAACAGCCAGTAGGCAGAGCAGTCAAAACACACACATTGATTAAGTTTGCTATCTTCTATGGGTGTGATTCATGTTGCCCCAAATCAGTTACAATAGTAACATCAAATTTCACTGGTCACAGATCACCATAACAAATATATTAATAATAAAAAAGTTTGAAATATTGCAAGAATTACCAACATATGACATAGAGACATAAAGTGAGCAAATACTGTTGGGAAAATGGTACCAGTAGACTTCCTTGACACAGGGATGCCACGAACCTTTAATTTAAAATGAAATGAAA
This sequence comes from Neomonachus schauinslandi, assembly GCF_002201575.2. Classification (NCBI taxonomy): domain Eukaryota; kingdom Metazoa; phylum Chordata; class Mammalia; order Carnivora; family Phocidae; genus Neomonachus; species Neomonachus schauinslandi. The sequence goes on from NC_058419.1 coordinate 64,865,256, forward strand.
CATTTGCAAAGTGCAATAAAGTGAAGCACAATAAAATGAGGAATCTCTGTATTTATTTTTGCTTGTATCTGCATAAAGAAACACTGAAAAGATACATAAGAAACTAATAAAGTGTTTATGAAGATGGAAAGTATAGGGTAGTTGGGGACAGGAGTGAGTATGGGAGTTCTAAATGTAAACCTTGTTATTTTTTTTTTATTTTTGGACCATATTAATGTATAAGCTAGTCTAAATAAATACAACTTTAAAAGAAAAAAATGGGGGTGGGGGAAGCAAGATCATCCATAAACTCTTATCAGGAAACCCAAGATTTTTATTGACTCAGAGGCCAAAGTCATCACTAAATTCTACTACCTACACACTCACTGAATGTGAGTACATGCCACCAATGAACACGTGGAGAAGGAAATCAAGAAAACTGGCATGACTGGGGGCTATAAAATGGCTGGAGAATCCAGATACCATGAAACCACAGTAGAAATCACAGAGAAGGTAATGCATTCAGCATTCTCTATGACAGTGAGACCTCTTCCTGTTTTTCTTCTGGTCATCACATATAGTTTCATGAACAGTCACTTCAGGCCACATAGGAAAACGGCAGAAAGGATCATCAACAGTGAGATCACAGCAAACAAGGAATTTTTATGGAATCATTTAGCCACTGTATATATATAGAGAGAGAGACATATATAAAGACAGCTATATAAAGAGAATTTCAAATGGCTTCAGGTTGGGCTAAGTGGCGCCCTTGCTCTGATTTCCCACATGCACTGAACCTACAAGTACATAAACACTACCGTTAAAGGCAATGCTTGGGTAAAAGTATGGAAATCTTTGGCTAAATAGGGAGTTGGAGAGTTATCATATTAATTACTACCCAGTAACGTCTTTTTTTTTTCCAGCAAAGCAAGGTTTATTGAGTGATAGCAAAGTGATAGTGCAAAGCTCCAGAGGAGGGAGGGGACCAGAGAGGGTTGCCCACCACCCAGTAACGTCTTATTATGAATTAGCCAGTCATCTAGAGTTCTGAAAAATGGGAACAAGAAATTATTAGATTTTCATTCTGAAAAGAAAGCTCAAAGAAATAGTGCAATGAACACCATCAGAAGAGGGCAGGGTTGGATGAGCCACAATAACAGGGGTTGGGGGGACAGAATGAAACATAAGAGTCTGGGAAATGTCAGGGTAGACAGAGAAATGGAGGGGCCATGACAAAAACCCAGTCTAGTTCCATGTGGCTTGCCACACAGATGTCTGAGCCCCACTGAGAGTTACTAAATCATATGGCAGATGAAATTCCATATGATGCAAAAATACAATGCAAATGAAAGAGGGACTATAAAATTTTATTAAGCACCCCAGGTGAATCTAATACACAATAAATTTTGAGAACTGCTGCTTTCTGGTATGTACTCACCATGGCAGTTGCCTTTCTCACTGCAAGTAATTAACATTTTTTGACAATTGCACAAGAGGTCAACCCTAGGACATGCCTAATGTCCAGTGACAGTAGGGTACCTAAATAGCTCATGATCAAAGGCTGGAATAAAGGCAAGTGAAAGAAGAGAGGGCAAGAGAAACGTTTTAAGAAAAGCTTGAAGCAAGGCAAATTTGAGCAAAAACATTTGCCTCGTCATAAGATAAAGAGACAAGCCCACAAATTCCAGCAGATTCTACATTATGTTTACAAACTAAAGGATAATGTTCACATATACATGGTACTAGACTAATGATTGGTCATACAATGAACTCAACCACATTTCTGTCACTATTAGCCATATTATAATTAAACATAAAGGACAATACATTGTATATACACAGATAATTTAGTTACTTTCACCAATGATGGTGAAGTGTCATAGATCATTTAAGCTATCAAATAATTCAAAAGTAATACCAGTTTGTCTGTGGAATACATTTTAAAATGTGCTCTGCTTTAACAAAACCAAATATATATCAAAGTTCAGATGATAACAAATAACAAACGATTACTTGGGTTACAAAAGATTATTTGCTTTATAGAAGGTGTGGTTAGAGTATGATTCTGTTTACATTAATTCAACTTTTAAGTAGCACTTTATTTTTTTATTTATATTTAATTAGCCAACTTATAGTACATCATTAGTTTTTGATGTAGTGTTCAATGATTCATTAGTTGCATATAACACCCAGTGCTCATCACATCATGTGCCCTCCTTAATACCCATCACCCAGTTACCCCACCTCCCACCCATTTCCCTTTCCGCAACCCTCAGTTTGTTTCCCAGAGTCCAGAGTCTCTCAGGGTTTGTCTCCCTCTCTGATTTCTTCCCAGTTTTCCCTCCCTTCCCCTATTGTCCTCTGCACTATTCCTTATATTCCACATATGAGTGAAGCCATATGATAATTGTCTTTCTCTGATTATTTCACTTAGCATAATAATAGGCAGCACTTTAAATCTGTTGTTAAATTTGTTTTAATTATCTGGGGGCAGGGGTAAGTAGTGACTGAAAAGGACACAAGGGAGATTTGGGGTGCTAACAATCAATACTCTGTTAGCAATTGGCTGCTCATTACTTGAGTGTATTCAGTTTATGAATTTTCATAAGGCTTATGATATGTGTATTTATCTGTATGTATACTTCAATTGAAAGGTAAAAGAGGAAGTATGCCAGGAAAACAAATATACAACAAGAAATAAACAATGCTAGTGCATTGTACCTAAACTTAACAGATGCTCTCTCTCATTTTCCTGTGGGTTTGTTCAGAACCACACAACTCTGACCACTCACCAATCTATGAATAACTGGAAACTATACATGGAAGAAGATTTGAATGTGGATATGGATTGATTGAACATAATGTGAATTAAATTTTTGTGATTACTTTAAAAGACAATAATAAGACAAAACTTTTGTCTATCTATATTCTCACATTTTCTAGAAGAAAATTATATTATCTGCCAACAATGACAGTTTTGTCTCTTCCTTTACAATATTTATACATTTTTCTTTCTTTGTCTCATTGACTGGGACCTTCAGAAAAATGTCGACAAGAAGCAGTGCCTTTGTTTCTGACTTTGTTGAAACTTTTGCCTTTGACATCAAAACTTTTCAACTTTTTGCACCATATCCCACAGTAAAAAAAGTTATTTTGCAATCTAGTGTACACACAGACACACACGCGTGCGTGCATACACACACACAAATATTCAAGAAACAATACTTACCTTTTCTACATACGGACTGCAACATTTTATATCCTAGCTCATGTTTTCATGCTGTGTGCATTAAAGGCTTTTAGTGACAATTGGGGAAATTTGAGTATGACTGGGTTTTAGATGATATTAAGGAATTTTTGTTTATTCTTTGTTAGGTATAATAATGATATTGTGGTTATGTAAGGAAATATTCTTATATTTTAGAAATCCATAGTAAAGTTTTTAAGGGTGGGATGACATGATAATTTAAAATACTTCAAACAGATGATTAACATGACAAAATGTTAACCATTGTTAAATCTAGGTGATGAACACACCTATTACATGGGTTTTTCAAAAACTGGCAATACCAAGAGCTGGTGAGATACAGAGTATCGAAACTCTCCTATATTGCTGTTAAGAATACCAAATGGTAAAGCCACTCTGGAAAACACTTCGGCCATTTCTCATAAAGTTAAAGCATACACTTACCATATGACCCAACAATCCCACTCCTAGGTATATACTCAAGATAAATGAGAACATACATCCATACAAAGACTTTCTCATGAATGTTCCTAGCAGCTTTACTCATAATAGCCAAAAAGTGGAAATAACCTAAATGTCTGTCAATTGACAATTGCATTTTTAAAAATGCAGTACAATGGAATAATGCACAGCAATAAAAGGGGATAAACAACCATTGTTAAATGCAACTGCATGATGACTCTCTAATGAATTATGCTAAGTTAAAGAAGCCACATGGTATCTGATTCCTAGGGTTAAGAGTAGGATAAGGCAAGGTTGGTGCTCAGGGTTGTGTAAGTGTAGGGTCAGAAACAGAGCGGGTGCCTCTTTACATTTTGTACCATAGACACATCACTTGCCTCATCTTAGTCCTGGCCCTCATGCCTGATGGTTCCTTTTATATCACATTCTGGAAAAGGTAGAAGGAAGGAAGGAAGGAAGGAAGGAAGAGATGGAGAGAGAGAGAGAGAAAGGAAAGGAAAGGAAAGGAGGAAGAAAGACAGCCAAAGCAGATGAGTGCTTGCCAGGGGTTGGGATGGAGAAAGGGTTAACTACAAAGGAGCACAATAATGGAATTTGGGGGGAGTGATACAATGTCACCTGATGTAGTGGTGGTTACATGATTGTATGCATTTGTCTCAACTCATGGAACAATACATCGAAAAGAGTGAATTTTAGTCCACATAAATTTTAAAAAGTGAATAAAAAGTAAAAAAAAAATCCAGGTGATGTATATATGTTAATTCATGTGTTAAATTATACATTTCTGTAATGTGTGAATACTTTATAATAAGCATATATTACTTTGTAATCAGAAAAAATGAGAAAAAGACAAAGGTTTTTTCACTAAGATGTTCATCACAGCCCTATTTTTTTTTCTTTTTCAAAATTTTACTTAAATTCAAGTTGGTTCACATATAGTGTAGCATTAGTTTCAGGGGTAGAATTTAGTGATTCTACAGTTGCATATAACACCCAGTGCTCAGTGTTATGCACAAACAATGAATCATGGGAACACTACATCTAAAACTAATGATGTAATGTATGGGGATTAACATAAGAATAAAAAAAAAAAGAAAACACCCAGTGCTCATTCCATCAAGTGCCCTCCTTAATGCCCATCATCCAATTACCCCATCCCTCCACCCACCCATCTCCCACCCAGCAATGCTCAGTTTGTATCCTATAGTTAAGAGTCTCTTATGGTTTGCCTCCCTCTCTGTTTTCATCTTATTTTTCCTTCCCTTCCCCTATGTTCATCTGTTTTGTTTCTTAAATTCCACGTATGAGTGAAATCCTATGGTATTTGTCTTTCTCTGACTGACTTATTTCACTTAGCATAATATACTCTAGTTCCATCCATGTCATTGCAAATGACAGCCTTATTATAATAGAGAAATAAACTAAATGCTAAAGATTAGAGAGGTTGAATAAATTATGATACTGCCATATGATGGACTGTTATACTGATAAAAATTATTTTTATATAGCATTTGTATAACAAGGAAATGTTTATGGTACAAAATTAAACACAAAAAGAAACATACATGATTGTATTTACAGTATTTTAACTGGTAAAATTTTTGCACAGAAAATGTCAAAATGTGTCTGCATACTTCCATTCTCATTTAATATTTATTTTTAATTTTTAATTTATTTTTGTTTCTAAATTTTCTACATTGAGCAAAAATTTTTAATAGTCCTGGGCAATTCATAAGGCAAAATAGTATTATAGTATTATTGGAAAAGACCGAACTGTAGCTGATATTTGCAAGTGAAGGAAAAAGAGAATTGGTCTCATGAAGTATCTTTCTGCTAGTCCAACTATGCCACGTGAATTCTTTCTAGACTAGAATTTAAAATCATGCTTTCTGCTCAGTAAGTGAAAGCATGCTTGGATTTCAAAAAACGTTTACATTTTGATAAGACTTGTATTTCACATAAAGGAGCCAGACTGGCAAGTATATAGTTTTCTATATCAAGAGCTCTAATTGAATTGGAGACGATTGTTGAGTACTTATTATGAGACAGGCATCAAGTTTTACATATTGTTTCAGTTTTCTAGGGCTGCCATAACAAAATATCAGTCTGAGTGGCTTAAACAACAGAACTTTATTGTCTCACAGTTCTGGAGGCTAGAAGTTTGAGATCAAGGTTTCTTCTGAGGCCTCTCTCCTTAGCTTGTAGACCATCATCTTCTCACTGTATCCTCACGTGGTCTTTTCTCTACACATTTGCATCTCTGGTGTTTCTCTGTGTGCACACATTTCCTCTTCTAAGGACACCAGTCAGATTGAATTAGGGCCTACTCTACCAGTTTTATTTTATTTTATTTATTTATTATTTATTTTATTTTCTTTATTTTTTAATTAAGTTCTCTATCTTAATTCCAGTATAGTCAACCTAGAGTGCCATACCAGCCTTAGGTTACAATACAGTGATTCAACAATTCCACACATCACTCAGTGCTCATCATAAGTGGGCTCTTTAATCCCCATCACCTATTTCACCCATTCCACCACCCATCTCCCCTCTGGAAACCATCAGTTTTCTCTCCATAGTTAAGAGTCTGTTTCTTGGTTTGTCTCTCTCTCCCTCTTTTTTATTTGTTTGCCTCATTTCTTAAATTCCACATATGAGTGAAATCATATGATATTTGTCTTTCTCTGACTTATTTTGCCCAGCATTGCTCTCTCTAGCTCCATCCATGCTGCTGCAAATGGCAAGATTTCATTCCCTTTCATTGCTGTACAATAGTCCATTGTATACACACACCACATCTTCTTCATCCATTCAACCATCACTGAACACCTGGACCACTTCCACAATTTGGTCCCTGTAAAAATACTGAAACAAACATAAGGGGCTCATATAATCCCCTGAACAAGCACTTTTGTATTTGGGGGGGCAAACACCCAGCAATGTGACTGCCAGATCACAGGGCAGTTCTATTTCCAACTCTCTGAGGAATCTCCGTACTGTACTCCATGGTGGCTGCACCAGTTTCATTCCCACCAATAGTGCAAGAGGGTTCCCTTCCCTCCACATCCTCATCAACACCTATTGCCCTCTGCTTTCTTCATTTTAGCCATCCTGACTGGTGTGAGATGATAACTCACTGTAGTTTTGATTTGCATTTCCCTGATAATAAGGGATGTTGAGCATCTTTTCATGTGTCTGTTGGCCATCTAGATGTCTTCTTTGGAGAAATATTTGTTCATGCCTTCTGCTCATTTTTAAATTGGATTATTTGCTTTTTGAGAGTTGAGTTGTATAAGTTCTTCACATATTTTAGATACTAACCCTTTATCAGATATTTCATTTGCAAATATCTTCTCCCATCCAGTACATTGTCTTTCAGTTTTGTTGATTGTTTCCTTTGTTGTGCGGAAGTTTTCTATTTTGATGTCCCCATTGTTTATGTTTGCTTTTATTTCCCCTGCTTCAGGAGACATATCTAGAAAAATGTTGCTATGGCCTATGTCAGAGAAATTATTGCCTGTGCTCTCTTCTAGGACTTTTATGGTTCAGGGCTCACATTTAGGTCTTTAATCCATTTTGAGTTTGTTTTTATGCATGGTGTAAGAAAGTGGTCCAGTTTCATTCTTTTGCATGTAGATGTCCAGTTTTCCCAACACCATTTGTTGAAAAGATTGTCTTTTTCACGTTGCATATTCTTTCTTCCTTTGTCAAAGATTAATCAACCATATAATTGTGGGTCCATCTCTGGGTTTTCCACTTTGTTCTATCGATCTATGCATTCACTCCCATGCCAGCACCATACTGCTCTGACCACCACAGCCCTGCAATACAATCTGAAGTCTGGAACCACGAAACCTCCAGACTTATCTCCTTTTCTCAAGATTGCTTTGGCTATTTGGGGTCCCCTGTGGTTCCACACAAATTTTAGGATTGTCCACTCTGGTTCTTTCAAAAATGCTGTTGGTATTTTGATAGGGATTGCATTAAATGTGTAGATTGCCCTGGGTAGTATATACATTCTAACAACACTTGTTCCTTCAATCCATGAGCATGGAATGTCCCTCCATTTCTTTGCATCATCTTGAATTTCTTTCATCAATATGCTATGGTTTTCAGAGCACAGGTCTCTCACTTCTTTGGTTAAGTTTACTCCCAGATATTTTCTTGTTTTTGGTGCAGTTGTAAATGGGATTGCTTTCTCAATTTCATCTTCTCCCGCCTCATCATTACTATATAGGAATGCAACACATTTCTGTACATTGACTTTGTATCCTGCAACTCCACTGGATCCATTTATCAGTTCCAGTAGCTTTCCCATGGAGTCCTTAGGGTTTTCTATATATAAATAGTGAAAGTTCCAGACCTTCCTTACTAATTTGGATGCCCTCCATTCCTTCTTATCTAATTGCTGTGGCCAGGGCTTCTAGTAGTAACATGTTGAACAAAGGTGGTGAGAGTGGACATCCCTGTCTTGCTCCTGACCCTAGGGGAAAAGCTCTCAGGTTTTCACCACTGACTATGATGCTAGCTGTGAGTTCTTCCTATAAGGCCTCCATTATGTTGAGGTATGTTCCCTCTAGACCTACTTTGCTGAGGGTTTTCACTATGAATGGATCTTGTATTTTGTCAAATGTTTTTTCTGCATCTATTGAAATGATAATATGTTTTTTATCCTTTTCCTTATTGATGTGACGTATCATATTGAATGATTTGTAAATATTGAACCACGCTTGCATCACAGGAATAAATCCCATCCAATCGTTGTGAATAATTTTTTCAATGTATTGTTGGTTTCAGTTTGCTAGCATCCTGTTGAGGATACCCACATCCATGTTTATCAGAGATACCAGCCTACAGTTTGCCCTTTCCTTGGTGTCTCCATCTGGTTTTGGCATCAGGGTGATACCAGTCCCACAGAATGAAATTGGAAGTCCTCCTTCCTCCTCTACCCCCTGGATTACTTTAAGAACAGGTATCAACTCCTCTCTAAACATTTGGTAGAGGGGCGCCTGGGTGCCTCAGTCAGTTAAGCATCTGCCTTTGCCTCAGGTCATGATCCCGGGGTCCTAGGATCGAGCCCCGTGTCGGGCTCCCTGCTCAGCGCGGAGCCTGCTTCTTCCTCTCCCTCTGCCTGCTGCGCCCCCTGCTTGTGCTCTCTCTCTCTGTCAAATAAATGAATAACATCTATGAAAAAAAAAATAAAAATAAATAAACGTTTGGTAGAACTAACCTGTGAAGCCACTGGTCCTGGACTTTTTTTTGTTGGGAGTTCCCTGACTACTGATTCTATTTCACCACTGGCAATTGATCTGCTCAATCCCTTTACCTCTTCCTGCTTTAGCCCTGGCAGGTTATATGCTTCTAGGAATTCATCCACCTCTTCCAGGTAGTCCAATTTGTTGGCATATAATTTTTCATAATATTCTCATATAATTGTATTTCTATGGTATTGGTTGTCATTTCTCTTCTTTCATTTGTGATTTTGTTTGCTTGAGTCCTCTCTCTTTTTCTTCTGATGAGTCTGGCCAGAGGCTTATCAATTTCATTGATCCTATCAAAGAATCAGCTCCTGGTTTCATTGATCTGTTCTATTGGTTTTTTTTCAGTTTTTGTATCATTTATTTCTGCTCTAATCTTTATTATTTCCTTCCTTCTGCTGGTTTTGAATTTTGTTTGTTCTTCTTTCTCTAGCTCCTTTATGTATAAAGTTAAGTTGTTTATTTGAGATTTTTCTTGCTTCTTGAGGCAAGCCCATATTGCTTTAAACTTCCCTCTTGGAACTATCACCCAATATATTCACATTCTGAGGTACTTGTGGCTAGGGCTTCAAGGTATGAAGTCTGGAGGGACACATTTCAGCCTATAATATATACTATCTAATTTATGCAATAGTATGAGGTAAATTCATTATGCATTTTACAAATGTAGAAGTGCTTGGGAAGAAGTCTAAATATAAACCCAGTTCATTAATTTGAAAAAAAATCAAACTAAAATATTAACAAAAAGACATTTTAAAAGTTTCACTTTTAATTAAAATATAAATAGCTGGGAAACAACTAAAACAATATGGATTTTTATTTGAGAAGAGGGTGATTTGGCTTTTTTCTATTTGTCAACCAATGGTTCAGGATTAATCATTTTGTCATTTATACCCATTTATTTACTTTCAAATTAGCTAGCAATCAGATTTGTAGAATACATTTGGGGAAAATGAACATCTGGGGAAGATGATGAAGTAGGAGGATCCTAGGCTCACCTCCTCTCATGGATATAGTTAGATAACACCCACATCAGACCACATCTGGTCTAACTCAACTCAAGCCCAAGGCGGCCCCAGACTAGCCCACTAACAACACAGGGAAAAAATACTGCTCATAACAGGTAAAGAGAGCCACTGCTGATGACTGGACTGAAGGCAAAAGTGGCTCAGTCACAACAGTATGGCACATACACACACCCATGGAGTGTCAAGTTCTGGTGAATGGAATATTGCAATGCAGAGCACTACAGGATCTCTTCTTCATAAGGTCACTACTTTCTTTTCTTTCCTTTCTTTTCTTTTAAGGTGACTACTTTCAAGAGCAAGAGATATAACTGACTTTCCTAACACATAGAAACAGACACGGAGAGTTAGACAAAATGAAGAGACAGAGGGATATCGCCTAAATAAAAGAACAGGACAAAAGTCACAGCAAGAAAGCTAAATGAAATGGAGATAAGCAATATCCCTGATAGATAATTTATTTTTTTATTAAAGATTTTATTTATTTATTTGACAGAGAGAGGGAGCATAAGGAGGGGGAGTGGCAAGCAGAGGGAGAGGCAGGCTCCCCACTGAGCAGGGAACCCAATGCGGGCCTCAATCCCACTGGGGTCATGACCTGAGCCTAAGGCAACTACTTAACTGACTGAGCCACCCAGGCACTCCCCTGATAGAGAATTTAAAGGAATGTTCATAAAGACACTCACCAGACTTGAGAAAAGAGCGGAGGACCTCAGTGAGACCCTCAACAAAGAAGTAGAAAATATTAAAATGAACCAGTCAGAGATGAAAAGCCCAATAACTGAAATTAAAAATACAGTAAAGAAAATAAATAGTGGACTAAAGGAAGCAGAAGAATGGATCAGTGACCTGGAGGACAAAGTAATGGAAAGTGATCAAGCTGAACAGGAAAAAGAAAAAAAAGAATAATAAAAAATGAGAATAGACTAAGGGACTCAGTGATACCATCAAATATAATAACATTTGCATTATAGGGATTCCAGAAGGAGAGAAGAGAGAAAATGGGGCAGAAAATTTATTTGAAGAAATAACAGTCAAAAATTTCCCAAATCTGGGAAAAGAAACAGAAATCCAGATTAAGGATGCACACAATTAATAGTAATACAATAGTAGGGGGCTTTAACATCCCACTTGCATCAATGGATAGACCATCCAAATGGAAAATCAACAAGGAACAGTGGCTTTGAAGGATACATTGGACCAGAAAGATCTAACAGAACATTTTATCCTATACAGAACATTTCATCCTAAAACAGCAGAATACCTATTCTTTTCAAGTGCACATAGGACATTCTCCAAAATAGATCATGTTAGGTCACAAAATGAGTCTCAAAAAATTCAGAAAGATTGAAATCATTATTATGCATCTTTTCCAACCATGACAGTATAAAACTAAAAATCAACCACACAAAAAAATCTGGAAAGAACACAAATACATGGAGATTAAATAACATGCTACTAAACAGTGAATGCATCAACCAAGAAATCAAAGAGGAAATTGAAAATACATGGAAACAAATGAAAATGAAAACTCAATGGTACAAAATATTTGGGATGCAGCAGAATCAGTTCTAAGTGGGAAGTTTATAGCAAAACAGGCCTACCCAAAGAAGCAAGAAAAATTTCAAATAAAAACCTAACATTACTTTAAAGGAGCCAGGAAAAAAGAACAAACAAAACTCAAAACCAGTAGAAGAAAGGAAATAATAATGTTAGAGCAGAAATAAATGAAATAGAAACTAAAAAACCAATAGAACAGGTCAATGAAACCAGGAGCTGCTTCCTTGAAAAGATAAAAAATATTGATAAACCTTTAGCCAGACTCATCAAAAAGAGATATATATAAAGAGAGACAAAATTGGAAATGAAAGAGGAGTATTAACAACTGACACCACAAAAATACAAAGGATTATAAGAGAATATTATGAAAAATTATATCCTAACATCTTAAAAGAAAAGGATAAACTCCTAGAAACATATAACCTCCCAAAATTGAATCAGGAAGAAATAGAAAATTAGAACAGACTCATTACCAACAATGAAATTGAACCAGTATTCAAAGAACTCCCAACAAACAAAAGTCCAGGACCAGACAGCTTCACAGGTAAATTCTATCAAACATTTGAAGAAGTATTAATATCTATTCTTCTCAAACTATTCCAAAATAATAGAAAAGGAAGAAAAGCTTCCAAACTTATTATATGAGGTCAGCATTATCCTGATGCCAAAACCAGTAAGACACTATAAAAAAAGTTTTACTGGCCAATATTTTTGATGAACAGAGATGCAAAAATCCTCAACAAAGTATCAGCAAGCCAAATCCAAAATACATTTAAAAAATAATTCACCACAACCAAGGGTGCAAGGGTGGTTCAATATTTGCCAATCAAATGTGATACAGCACATCAAAAAGAGAAAGGATAAAAACCATATGATCATTTCAATAGATGCAGAAAAAGCATTTGACAGAGTACAACATCTGTTCATGAAAAAACCCTCAACAAAGTAGGTTTAGAGGGAACATACCACACCATAATAAAGGCGATATATGAAAAATCCACAGCTAATATTATCCTCAATGGGGAAAAACTGAGAGCTTTTCCTCTATGGTTAGGAACAACACAAGGATGTTCACTCTCACCACTTCTATTCAACATAGTACTGGAAGTCCTAGCCACCGTAATCAGAGAATAAAAAGGAATAAAAGGCATCCAAATTGGTAAGAAGAGGTAAAACTTTCACTATCTGCAGATGACATACTATGTATAGAAAACCCTAAAGCCTCCACCAAAAATACTACTGGAACTTATACATAGTTCTTGTAAGATCACAGGATACAAAATCAATATACAGAATTCTGTTGCATTTTATACACTAATAATAAAGTTGCAGAAAGAAAAATTAAGAAAACAATTCCATTTACGATGGCATTAAAAAGATTTAAATACCTAAGAATACCTAAGAGGGTGAAAGACCTGTACTCTGAAAACTTTAAAACCGTAAAACATTGATGAAAGAAATTGAAGACGACATAACCAAATGGAAAGATATTCCACACTCGTGGTTTGGGAGAAAAAAAATATCGTTAAAATGTCTATATTATCCAAAATAATCTACAGATTTAATGCAATTTCTATCAAAATACCAACAGCATTTTTCATAGAACTAGAAAAAATAATTCTCAAATTTGTATGAAACCACAAACCACTCCAAATAGCCAAAGCAATCTTGAAAAAGAACAAAAGTGGAGGTATCACAATCCCAGATTTCAAGATATACTACAAAGCTATAATAATAACTGCAGATGGTAGTGGCACAAAAATAGGCACATAGATCAATAGAGAGTCCAATATAAACCCACAATTATATGGTGAAATAATCTTCCACAAAGAATGCAACAATATACAATGGGAAAAAGTCTCCTCGGCAAATGGTGGGACAATTTGACAGCTACATGGAAAAGAATGACACTGGACCACTTTCTTACACCATACACAAAAATATATTCAAAATGGATTAAAGACTTAGATGTGTGACCTAAAACTATAAAAATCGTAGAAGAGAGTAATTTTCTAACATCTGCTGTAGCAACATTTTTCTAAATATGTCTCCTGAGGCAAGGGAAATAAAAGCAAAAATAACTGATTGGGACTACAACAAAATAAAAAACTTCTGCACAGCAAAGAAAACAATCAACACAACTAAAAGACAACTTACTGAATAGGAGATATTTACAAGTGATATATCCGATAAGGAGTTAGTGCCCAAAATATATAAAGAACTTATACAACTCAACAACAACAAAAAACATAATCCAATTTAAAAATGAGCAGAGGACGTGAGCAGACATTTCTCCAAAAAAGACATATAGATGGCCAACAGACACATGTAAAGATGCTTAACATTACCAATTCTCAGGGGAAAGCAAATCAAAACTACAATGAGATATTACTTCATACCTGTCAGAATGGTTAAATTCAAAAACACAAGAAACAATAAGTATTGGCGAGGATATGGAGGAAAATGACCCTCGTGCACTGTTGGTGGGAAGGCAAACCAGTGCAGCCACTGTGGAAAAGATTATGGAGATTCCTCAAAAAGTCGAAATTAAAACTACCCCATGATCCAGTAAATGCACTACTGGGTATTTACCCAAAGAAAATGGAAACACTATTTCAAAAAGATATATGCACCCCTGTGTTTATTGAAGCATGATTTACAATAGCCAAAACATGGAAGCAGCCCAAGTGTCCCCTGACAGATGAATGGATGATGAAGATGTGATACATATATAAACAATGGAGTATTACTCAGCCATAAAAAAGAATGAAATCCTGCAATTTACAATAACATGGATGGGTCAAGAGAGTACAATGCTAACTGAAATAGGCCAGTCAGAGAAAGACAAATGCTAGACTATTTCACTCCTATCTTGAAATTAAGGATGGAAGATTTAAGATGGTGTAGTAGTAGGAGCACAACCTTAGGCTTGTGTTGTCCCTCGAACACAGGTAGATAAATATCAAATCATTCTGAAAGCCCAAGAAATCAATCCGAGGATTGACAGAAAAAACTGCACAACTAGAGGGACAGAAGAAGCCATATCATGGAAGGTAGGAGGTACGAAGTTGTGGTATGGGGGAGAAATGATCCCAGCTGCTCCAGAGGCGAAGGAGCCCTGGTCATGGAGAGAGGCAAGAGAGAAAGACACAGAGGAACACACAGGGGATCACACAAGGAAAGCACTTCCCCAAAGCCATTGAATGGGAAAACGAGAGGGGCTGATTTTCATGAGTTTTTACAACCAACTGGACTCAAAGGCTGGAGTTTTAGAGGTCCACAGTGTGGCTTGTGTGGAGCCTGAGGGCGCTGCGGTACTCCTGTGGATAACCCTGCAAATACCAGATAGCCCTGGGGCAGACAGCCCAATCTGAGGATTCCCTGGAACGCACTGGGAGAGACAGTTTCCCTTTCTTGGAACACATCTGGGAGAGGTGGCATTGCCTCTCCTGGGACAAAAGAGACTGGGAGCACCATTATCCTCCACTGCCCCACAGCATAGACACAAAGACACCTGCTGAGGGCAACTATCCTGGACCCTGGCTCTTTGCTGTGCTTTACTCTAAACTCTACAAAGCTGCACTTTGGAGTAACTGCCCTTCTGAGACAAACTTATATCAGTCCCAGCACAGAGAGACCCTGCCCCAGAGGACCAGCTCAGGTCCCCACCACACCAAGTCCCTAAAGTCTGGAGTTTAAAAACTCAGCCAGCCTGCCTGGGATAGACCCCAAGGTGCACTGCACTGTCCAGAGGGCAGGCAGCCCGGACACAGACAGGGTGAAGGCGGCGATCTGAGGGACATCTGGGACACACAAAGGGAGATTGTTCACTCTTCTGAGAGGGGTTCCAGACAGTAGCAGGCAAGAACTCCCCTCTCTGGGGACTAGCGAGCTGGCTGGCCTCATTTCCCTCCCTCACCCCCCAGCATAAACTAATGTCAGTAAGCAGCACTGCACCAACACTGGTGGACAGAACCACTTACCCCAAGCCCTACCCCACTGCACTCTGCTGGTACTTCTGGTCCCACAAGTAGGACTTAATCCTGGGTTTCAAGGCTGGTTCAATATTTGCAAATCACTCAATGTGATTCATCACATCAATAAGAGAAAGAATAAGGACCATATGATCATTTCAATACATGCAGAAAAAACATTTGACAAAGACAATATCCATTCATGATAAAAACCCTCAACAAAGTAGGTTTAGACAGAACATACCTCAACAACATAAAGGCTAAATATAAAAACTCCACAGGTACAACATCCATAATAGGGAAATACTGAGAGCCTTTCCCCTACAGTCAGGAACAAGACAAGGATGTCCACTGTCAACACTGTTATTTAACATAGTATTGGAAGTCCTAGCCTCAGCAGTCAGACAACAAAAAGAAATAAAAGGCATCCACATCAGCAAGGAAGAAGTTAAACTTTCACTATTTACAGTAGACATGATACTCTATGTAGAAAACCTGAAACAAACAATGAATCATGGAACACTACATCTAAAACTAATGATGTAATGTATGGTGATTAACATAACAATAAAAAATGTAAAAAGAAAAAAGAAAACCTGAAACACTCCACCAAAAAATTGCTAAAACTGATAGGTGAATTCAGCAAAGTCGCAGGATACAAAATCAATGTACAGCTATCTGTTGCTTTTCTATACACCAATAATGAGGAAGCAGAAAAAAAAAATCAAGGACTCAATCCCATTTACAATTGCACCAAAAACTGTAAGATACCTAGGTACAAACCTAACCAAAGAGGTAAAAGATCTGTACTCTAAAACTATAGAGCACTTACGAAAAAAATTGAAGATGACAGAAAGAAATGGAAAAGCATTCCATGCTCATGGATTGGAAGAACAAATATTGATAAAAAGTCTATATTACCCAAAGCAATGTACACATTTAATGCAGTCCCTATCAAAATACCACCAGCATTCAGGGCACTTGGGTGGTTCAGTCAGTTAAGCATCGACTCTTGATTTTGGCTCAGGTCATGATATTAGGATCGTAAGATGGAGCCCCACATCAAGCTCCACACTCAGTGCAGAGTCTGCTTGGGATTCTCTCTCTCCCTCTCCTTCTGCTCCTCTCCCCACTTGCTCTCTCTCTCTCTCTCTTTCTCTCTCTCAAATAAATAAATAAATAAAATCTTTTTAAAAATACCACCAGCATTTTTCACAGAGCTAGAACAAACAATCCTAAAATTTGTATGGGACAAGAAAAGGCCCCAAATAGCCAAAGCCATATTGAAAAAGAAAAGCAGAACTGGAGGCATCATAATTCCAGACTTCAAACAATATTACAAAACTGTAGTCATCAAGGCGATATGGTACTGGCACTAAAACAGACACATAGATCAATGGAACAGAACAGAGACCCCAGAAATGGACCCTCAACTCTATGGTCAACTAATCTTTGACAAAGCAGGAAAGAATGTCCAATGGAGAAAAGACAGTCTCTTCAACAAATGGTGTTGGGAAAATTGGACAGCCACATGCAGAAGAATGAAACTGGACCATTTCCTTACACCACACACAAAAATAGACTCAAAATGGATGAAAGACCTAAATGTGAGACAGGAGTCCATCAAAATCCTAAAGGAGAACACAGGCAGCAACCTCGCTCACCTTGGCCACAGCAACTTCTTACTAGGCACATCTCTGGAAGCAAGGGAAACAAAAACAAAAATGAACCATGGGGACTTCATCAAGATAAAAAGCTTCTGCACAGTGAAGGAAATAATCAACAAAACTAAAGGCAACCTTCGGAATGGGAGAAGATATTTGCAAGTGACATATCTGATAAAGGGTTGGTATCCAAAATCTATAAAGAATTTATCAAACTCAATGCCCAAAAAACAAATAATTCAGTTAAGAAATGGGCAAAGGCATGAAAAGATATTTTTCCAAAGAAGACATACAGATGGCTAACAGACACATGAAAACGTGCTCCACACCACTCATCATCAGGGAAATACAAATCAAAACTACAATGAGATACCGTCACCTCATACATGTCAGTATGGCTAAAATTAACAACACAGGAAAGAACATGTGTTAGTGAGGATGCAGAGAAAGGGGAACCCTCTTACACCATTGGTGGGAATGCAAGCTGGTACATCCACTCTGTAAAATAGCATGGAGGTTCCTCAAAAAGTTAAAAATACAACTACCCTACAACCCAGCAATCGCAGTACCAGTTATTTACCCAAAGGATACAAAAACACTGATTCGAAGGGTTACATTCACCCTGATGTTTATAACACCATTATCTACCATAGCCAAACTATGAAAAAAAGCCCAAATGTAATTAAAAAACAAAACAGATGAACATTGGGGAAGGGAAAAAAAAAAGAGAGGGAGGCAAACCATAAAAGACTCTTAACTAGAGAGAAGAAACTGAAGGTTGTCGGAGGGGAGGTACATGGGGGATGGGCTAAATGTGTGATGGGTATGAAGGAGGGCACTTGCTATGATGAGTACTGGGTGTTATATGTAAGTGACGATTCACTAAATTCTACTCCTGAAACTAATATTACACTATATCTTAACTAACTAGAATTTAAATAAGAACCTGAAGAAAATAAAGTTGATCTATTACTTTAAAAATAAAAAATAAATAAAAAATAAAGTTGTAGCTATAGTACTTCAAAAAATAAAGAAAATCAAAAAAGAAAAATTGAGATAGGATATAAATAAGCAGGTCACTGAAAGAAAAGCTCAAATGGCTACCAAATATATGAAAAGATTCTCAACATCACAAATATTCAGAACTATGTCAATAAAATGTAATGAAAGATCACTTTAACTCCATTAGAATTACAAAAATTACAAAAGTGGATAATAGCAAGGGTTGCTAATGTTGTAAGCAGATGGGTCCTCTTGTGTACTATTCTTGAGAGTCTTAATATTACAGACTTCTGTAAGTGGCTTACTTATAAAAGGTTCCCAAATTCATATTTTGTGGATTCTACTCATTTTAATACTGTTGTGATTGTAGAAGTACCAATTCAAGAAATTCCCATTCTATATATAGATATATATATCCAGTTTTTATAATGGATGCTTGTTTTGTCATTCTTAGAATTACAAATAGTGCTAAAAATATATCTTTTGTGTGCATAACTCACTAACTCAACTATACTGTTCTCTCCTTCTGTGGCTACCAGAGCTCTTAAGACAAAAACTAGAAAACTCATACAAAGATGGTGTGCTAATGTTGGCCTAGTGTTAAGACCAAAAAAAAAAAAAAAAAAAAAGTGGTGGGGAATAACATTTCATTGAGCTCCACGGTATTCTAGCCACCAGGCTAGGCACTTCAAGGTGTCTTATTGAATGTATACAATGTTATGTGGAAGTGTGGAAGTAGGTATTATTATCCTATTGTATGGATACAAAACAGGTTCAGAAAGGTTAAGTAATTTGTCAAAGGACACAGAATTGGAACCCAGATCTGTCTGCGCTGATGCTTTTTCACTATGTTACCATGAGTGATAGTGGGAACAGGCTGAAACTGGGAAGCAAGGCTGGAGAAACTTTGGGCAGCACACATCAGAAAGTAGACTAACAGATCTGAGTTTTTTGTAGTTGTATTTTTTTTTCTGTGTACCAGGAACACCATATACTGATAATGGGTTTAATTGCCTGAGAGATGTAAATGCAAATTGTGGTAAAATGGGTGGCTTTAAAAGCAAGGACTCTGTATTCATTTATGTCAAGGTAGACATGACCTGTAAGCCTTGTTTTTTGCCCCAGCCATGTATCTTTTAACTGGACTAAGATCCATAGACAACCCCCCCAAATTGCATTTCCAGTGGTGGAATTTGAGGTATCATCCCAAACAGTGAGGGAGGTATTTTATTGAGCAAGGATGAAAAGAGGGTTGGGGAGCCTGTTAATTTTTAAATTAAATCAAATATGCATTTACTGCCTCTGCCTCCATGTGCTAACTTTGATTATAGGAGAAACAACACTGGTCTTTGCTGATACACATAGAGATTGCTTTGGAAATGGATTTGTTTTGGAAGTTAACTCTGGGACACATTTTTTAGTTTTCTTGAGGCAGCTATGAAATATTTATTAAGAGAGAGAAATTTAAACTAAACACCTTTCTTTTTTTCTTTGCAGCAAAGTCAAAATGGAAGGACCATTCCTTCAAAAATGAGCATCACACATGTAAAGGAATTTTTTTCCTAATAGTAACTCTGAGGCCTGGGGCTAGCAAGAGGGCCTTAGAGAACTTCCTACCTTCTCAACAGCTCTGGTTCACTTTAATTGGGTGTTCTCTACTGTCTTTGGCAGAGACATACGTGTTCAGTAAATGCACACAGCATGAATTGGACATTCACCATGAGTTCTGCATTTGGAAGGAGATCACCACCTTGACAGATGCCATTTGTGATATCCCTGGATACACTACTCACTGTAGCCTGACAGAACCAAATTCAGGTTCTTCCTCCTTATTGCTTCACTAATTTGTCTGCTCTGGTGAACTTGCAACTGGAATGGAATTCCGTTTGGAAGATTGATGAGAGGGCCTTCGGGGGACTTGAAAACCTAACCCTTTTGAGTTTAGAAGAAAATAAGATTTAAAGTGTGAACAACTCCTTTGAGGGCCTGTACAACTTGTAGACTTTGCTCCTCAGCCACAATCAGATTACCCATATTCACAAAAATGTCTTTTTTAAAAAGACTTTATTTGAGAGAGCGAGCACGAGAAGGAGTAGGGTCAGAGGGAGAAGCAAACTCCCCACTGAGCAGGGAGCCCTATGTGGGACTTGATCCTGGGAGTCCAGGATCATGACCTGAACCCAAGGCAGTTGCTTAACCAGCTGAGCCACCCAGGTGCCCCACAAAAATGTCTTTGTCCCTCTTGCCAAATTAAAATATTTAAGCTTATCTCAAAACTTTATTACCAATTTTTCCAATATTCTTAAAGCAGTCCAGCATCTTCCACACCTGGAATACTTTGATCTTACTAACAACAGCATCATCTCCTTGGATCACAGCCCCAGGTAACTGGTCTCTCTGGCCCAGGTAAGCCTGCAGGGGAATAAGCTAAGGGAATTAAATTTCTCTGCTCTATCATCCAGACCATTCTGGATGTCTCTCAAAATAGCCATCATGTCATCCAGAATGTGGATCTGGAAACTCTACCCCAACTGAGGCCCTTGAATCTGAGTGGAATATTGGTGAAACTGGAGAAGCTTCTAGCCAAACACCTACAAAATCTAAGGAAAATAAACCTTAATAACCAGGAGTTTAGGGGTGGTCACTTAAACTTAAACACAGTGTGTCACCTCCTCAGAATCTTACCCATATTGGAGAATTTGGTTTTTCAGAAAAATGCCACTGATGCAGGGGGCATAAAGTGCCTTGCCAACTATACCAGGCTTTTGTCCCTTGACCTGAGCCAAAGAAATGATCTGGTTTACCTCAATGACAGTGAGTATGATGCTATGCCCACCCTTCAAAGCTGAATCTAAACAATGCCAACTTTCCTTTGTCAGCAACAGGACCTAGAGTACCCTCCAGAACTTGAAATCCCTAGACTTGAGCCAAAACAGGTTTAAAAGATTTCCAGATTTTGCATTTTCACCCTTGGGGTACCTACCTACAATCTCTCTTTTTCTCTAGAAATCCCATCAATAAGGTAGCCTTCTATGGGCTATAATCATTGAAGGAACTCAAGTCGGCTGGGTGCTGAATAGTGAAAATTGACAGATACTCCCTTGCTCAGTTTCCAAATTTAGAGAGTATAGATCTTGGAGGCAATAATATTCAGACTCTGGAGCACAGAACCTTTCAGTTTCTGAAGAAACTCCAAGTTTTGATTCTCTCCTCAATCTGCCTGAAAGCTAGAGAGAAGAATGCATTTTTCTGGCCTTTCTGACCTCTATAAATTTGGTCTGGCATACAACGTCTTGTCAAGTTTTCAGGCAGGCCTTTTCTTGGACCTTGAAAATCTAGACGTTTTGAATCTAAGCTTTAATAAAATTACATATGAAACCACCAGGACTTTGCCATTTCCTCCATTTATCAACTTCAAGTCTTTGAATCAACTCAACCTAGAAGGACAAGTACCTGGGATTTGGTGGTTCCAATCAACTTTTTTCAAAGACTGAATGGCTTGCAGGAGCTACTCCTAGGAAAAAGTTCTATGGTACATTCTGGACCACCTCCAATTTGATTCCCTGACTAATCTCACAAAGTTGGATATCTCAGGAACAAAAGCTGGACACCAAAATCTCTGTTTAAATACTTTTTTTTTCTCTAAAACTAAAAAGACTATAAATGCTGTGCCTGGAAAACAGCTTAGAGTCATTGATTCCTGGCATGTTCTCTGGCTTGGAAAGATTTCAGGTCTTCTCTTTAAGATTTAACAACTTTAATGTCATTAATCAATGTCATCTGGAGAATCTAAAGTCTCAGATGTACTTTGATCTCCATGAGAACAAACTTCAGTGCAACTGTAACAACGTGTGGTTTGACAACTAGTCAATAAAGGCAGCAAATGTCCATATTCCCTACCTCTGAAGTTACCTCTGTCAGCAGCCAGATACCCAGAGTTTGTTGATATATTTTGATAATGCTGTCTAATTTTGACCTGGGAAGTGTTTACTTCTTCTGTTCCTTCAGTCTGGTCCTCACAACCATGGTCTTCTCTTGGTTCGGTGCCAATATAACTTCATCTCCGTGGTACAAGCTCTACGTGCTTCAAGCCTGGCACCCGGCCAAGTGGTATAGGACAGAGGAGTCCATCATGGCTTTATCTTTTTCACTGCTACTCCTGAGTAGTGGGTATATGAGAGCTTGTTCCAGCCCTAGCAGAAGGTGGCCACCCCACCTTTAAGCTCTGTCTTCATCACTGGGACTTTGAACTAAAGACATCTTTGAGGACATCCAGAATGCCATCAACACCAGTTGGAAAACTTTGCATGTGGTCAATAACCACTACCAGGACAGTGAATGTGCCAAAGTGAAATATAGCTGGCCAGCATCAAGATGGTTTATGGATGCTATCATCTTGATATTCCTGGAAGAGATCCCAAACTGTAAGTTACCCAGCCGCCGCTGACTCAAGAAACTTGTGAAGAGGCAGATATTTATTACCTGGCCAGACAGTGCTCATGAGACGCTACTCTTCTGAGCTCATATTAGAAATGCAATGGGTGGGACACCTGGGTGGCTCAGTCAGTTAAGCGTCTGCCTTTGGCTCAGTGATGATCCCAGGGTCCAGGGATCCAGCCCCACATCGGGCTCCCTGCTCAGCGGGGAGTCTTCTTATCCCTCTCCCTCTGTGTGCACGCTCTCTCTCTCTCTCTCTCTCTCTCTCTCTCTCTCTCTAATAAGTAAATAAATCTTAGGGAAAAAAAAGAAATGCAATGGACAACAAATCTGTGGAGAAATACAACGTATAGCTAATTGTGGCCGAGTGACTAGAAGTCTTTGTGACCACAGATCCAATGATGCCCAAGGTGTGTCTAGGCTAAGAGAGTGGCTGAAAGGAAAAGGGCATGGGGTGCTCATGACCATGAGACTCAGGATCATTTGGTTAATGTCCATCAGGCAACTGGAAGAGTGAATGGGGTTGCTTGAGGAAGCTTCAGGACCAGTGTTCCCACTATTAGGGGATTAGATATTTAAAAAGTGTATGTTTTATTAAGAGGAAGTTTGGGAGACAAGTCACCTGAAAACCTGGGGACCAGGAGGGCCCTCACATGTGCCTGAGAACATTGTTCAGCTAGTCTATCCAAATCAGTTCCTGTCAAGATAGATTGAACCGTGCTTCTAAAAACCTGTCACAACAGAAAAACCACATACAAGGCTCAAGAAAAGCAAACAAAAAATGTTGAAAATCGTGTATTCTTCTTTAGGGCATAAGATTCAAAAGGTCAACTTCTTCCTCTAAGTCCAAGCCCAAGAGTTCGAAGAGTCCTAGTTTGGATGTATCCATTTATTTAATGGGAAGCAGCCTTTATGAACTAGCAACACGATGATGGCTGCAAAAACTATCATCCAGCTGTGATAAAACAGACTTCATAGAGCAGTTTCTGTCAGCCATCTTAAAGCTGAGGTGTAGAACTCCAGTGGCTTCACACTTCGGGCACCAGACACAGCAGTGTCCTGTAGCAGGCAGTGCCTATTGGAAGTAATACCCGGCATGGGGCCATGGCTCTGGTATTAGGGAAAAGTGCTACGAAGTCCTTGAGCGAGAGGAACTATGGAGACCTAGTGGAGATGAGCTTATAATGGGAGTAGTAGGGAACCACCATTGTCCTTTTCTGACTGCCTCTCCATGAGGGCTTGGTCCTTTGCTGCTGGCTTTCTTCTCCACTCTCCCCTGTATCCCTAAAACTTTAGGAAGAGTTTGCTGAGGAAAAGGCCTTGAAAGGAAGAATTTCTAGCAGCTGGGGTAACCAAATGTTTACTTCAGTGGGCCTTAGCCAGGCCTCTCTGCAACATAAATGGCCCCCTGTGTGAAGAGAGTTGGAACGTTTTGGAGAGGACTTTCGTTAAATAAACCCATTATCAAAAAATCCAAGGGCATTTGTGTGGGAAATTGTGAGTCAGCAGCTAGATGTTTATGTGTAAATATTACACTGTTGCAGAAAATAATTTGCAACCGCCATATAAGACATGCAAGAAATATCACATTACTTAATTTTCTTTATTTTTTTTAAGATTGTATTTGTTTATTTTTGAGAGAGAGAGAGAGAGAAAGATCACATGAGTGGGGGGGAGGGGCAGAGGGAAAAGCAGACTCCCTGCTGAGCAGGAAGCCTGATGCAGAACTCGATCCCAGGACCCCGGGATCATGACCTGAGCCAAAGGCAGACACTTAACCAACTGAGCCACCCAGGTGCCCCTTAATTTGCTTTAAATCAAATGATATCTGATGGGATGCTCAGTCGTTAAGCGTCTGCCTTCGGCTTGGGTCATGATCCCAGGGTCCTGGGATCGAGTCCTGCATCCAACTCCCTGCTCAGCGGGGAGGCTGCTTCTCCCTCTCCCACTCTCCCTGCTTGTGCTCTCTCTCTCTTTCTGAAAAATAAATAAAATCTTTTAAAAAAACAAAGATATCTGATTTTTAGGTCCTGTTATGATAGACTAATGGAAAACTCAATCTCAGTCACAATGGGCTCCTCACCCTCACCCACTAGCTCTTCCTGTTCTTGAATAAAGAAAAAAAAAAGTTGGTGGAGGACTTTTGTAGAAAAGAAATGTTCAGGAGTGAAAAATAAAACTGACTCTTTAAAAAAAAAAAAACAACTGACTCTTTTTTTGCATCCTGAAAAAAAAAAAATTGGGGGCAGCTGCTCCAGTCTTTGGTCCACATGGATTACCACTTTTATGCCCACTGTTAAAGCTGGATCCCTGATGTCTGAGGGCTCTGCTGCCTCCAGGCTATGCTTGGGTTTTTGCTGAAATTGGACATAGAAATTTTCTTCCGAAGTCCTATCACCTCCCTGGAGATGGAGTGGGTCTCAGATCCCACCACTCAAGGAAAGAGCAGACCTCTGTTCTTTTCCTGGTCTCGGGTAATCTTCACTTCTCTGTCTGCTTCAGCCACCACTCCCTTCCCTGTTGCTCCCCCCATCCCCCACATGCCTGGCATGATCTACATGAACTCAAACATGAAGAGAGTTGTATTCAAACCTCAGCAGGCATAGGAACAGGTTCCCTTTGGATGGGGAACCAGTAGTTCTCTTATCATTCTTCCTGATTCTTTCACAGCAGAGGAAAAAAAAAAAAAAACACACATCTCTAGAAATTATCCTGCCATGAAATTAATAAGTGAAAATGACCAGGAGACTAAGAACACTGGGCAGCAGGTCAATCAATGGCAGTATAGGATCCCTTGAAACTATAATGTGTACTGTGACCGGCACAACACCACAAAGAGGGTGACGGCTGTAGCCTTATACGTGCATATGCGTAGGTGCATATGTGTGTAGTCTTTCTTGGCACAAAAGGTGATAATTATTTGAACTGGTTTTGTTTGTTGTTGTTGTTGGGTTTTTTTTTAAGATTTTCTTTATTTATTTGACAGAGAGAGAGAGAGCGAGAGCAGGAACACAAGCAGGGGGAATGGGAGAGGGAGAAGCAGGCTCCACGCAGAGCAGGGACCCCGATGCGGGGCTCGATACCAGGACCCTGGGATCATGACCTGACCCGAAGGCAGACGCTTAACGACTGAGCCACCCAGGCGCCCCATTATAGGCATTTTTAAATGAAGCCACTGGGTCTGTGATTTTTTTAAAAAGATATTTGGAAATGATTATGTAATTAATTTCTCTATCAACAAATCTGAAATAATAAGAGGTTTAAATTGGAACAGAAAAAAATTTAAATGAGGAAAAGAAATTTCCCTTTGCCAGTAAAGGTAGAAATAGATTAAGCTTAATTTATTAAAAAGATCTGAAATTTTCTTCCTTACAAATACTGAAAAAAAAGGGATAGAAACCTGTCTGTTTGGAATTATTTATATGGGCTCACCTGGATGATTTTCTTTTTCTTTTTTTTTAAAGATTTTATTTATTGATTTGAGAGAGAGAGAGAGCACAAGTGGGGGAGTGGGAGAGGGAGAAGCAGGCTCCCTGCTGAGCAAGGAGGCCGGTGAGGGACTCAATCAGAGGATCCTGGGGTCATGACCTGAGCCGAAGGCAGACGTTTAACGGACTGAGCCACCCAGGCGCCCCTAGCTGGATGATTTTCAAGCTCATCTTCCAAACCAGAGTTTCAGTGCCAGCTCTTTATTTGTGGGAAAGAGACAATGTCTCCACCTACTGAATATGTTTCCTTGTAACCACACATTTACTCTTTTTTTTTTTTTTAATAAGATTGGTGATTGGGTTTAAAAGGCAGAGCCAAAATTATTCCTTGCCACTCACAGTGTGGTCTATGGATCAGAAGCACGGGCATCGCCGGGAGCTGTCAGAAATGCAGACATTCAGGCCCTTCCCCAGACCTAGTGAACCAGAATCTGCATCTTAACAAGATCCCCAGGAGATTATCATGGACATTAAAATCTTGAGAAGCCCTGGGTTAAGCAATTATCTACATGAAGGAAGCTCTGGGAAGGTTCTCCTATCTTCAAATATTAACTCCTCTTAGGTGACATGGTGATCAAAATTTAATCATTAAACATTTTTTGGATTTCTCTTCTTGTGATATTTATTAAGAGAATAATTGCAGTAATACTATAACTTAACATGTGTGTAGCTGATTACTGTTTCCAACGGCTTTCATACCTATGATCTCACTTGATACCTTTATGATGAGTAACCCATTAAACCAATGCACCCTAATCATTCTACCAATAAATATGAAGTTAGGTCAATACTGTATTGCTTTTGTCTAAAGGCCATTGAAAACTTCAAGAATACTATGGTGGTAATCATTTTGCAATATGTAAGTGTATCAAATCAATATACTGTATACCTTAAACTTTTACAATGTTATATGTCAGTTATATCTCAAGAAAGCTGGAAGAAAACTCTAAGAATAACATACGGGTACAGTGAAACTCAAATAAATTATGAATTCAAAGTAGACATAAGATATAAGAGTTATGAGGTAAAAGGTAATACAGTGAGGATAAATTTCTTTTTTTTTTTTTTTTTTTAAGATTTTTATTTATTTGCCAGAGAGAGACACAGCGAGAGAGGGAACACAAGCAGGGGGAGTGGGAGAGGGAGAAGGAGGCTCCCCACTGAGCAGGGAGCCCGATGCGGGGCTCGATCCCAGGACCCTGGGATCATGACCTGAGCCGAAGGCAGACGCTCAACCGACTGAGCCACCCAGGTGCCCCCAGTGAGGATAAATTTCTAAGCATGAAAATATAGAATTGTTCATAGAATCCCAGAAGGAATCTTCATGATTGGGTAGATTTAATTATTATGTCTAAAATAACATTCATTCTAGGGAGCCCCTGGGTGGCTCAATCCATTAAGCATCTGCCTTTGGGGCGCCTGGGTGGCTCAGTTGGTTAAGCGACTGCCTTCGGCTCAGGTCATGATCCCGGAGTCCTGGGATCGAGTCCCGCATCAGGCTCCCTGCTCAGCGAGGAGCCTGCTTCTCCCTCTGACCCTCCCCCCTCTCAGGTACTCTCTCTCTCTCTCATTCTTGCTCTCTCAAATAAATAATCTTTAAAAAAAAAAAAAAAGCATCTGCCTTCAGCTCAGATCGTGATCCCAGGGTCCTGGGATCGAGTCCCACGTCAGGCTCCCTGCTCAGCTGAGAGTCTGCTTCTCCCTCTCCCTCTGCCGCCCCTTCCTGCTTGTGCTCTCTCTGTCTCTCAAATAAATAAATAAAATTTTAAAAAAATAAAATAAAATAACATTCATTTTAATTGTTGAGGTAAAAAAAAAAAAAGGCTCTGGGAGCTACATGTGTGTTCATTTAAAACACTAGGAACTTAACTTGAGTGAGTTAGAATTAGCCTAAGAAAATGTAGCTACACAGTGCAAAAATGAGAACAGTGTAGAGGATTTCTTCACTCTAGAACTATAAAAACAGGTTCGTGGATGTGTCTGGACATCAGTAGCTGTAAAGGTTTGTTTGCAGATTAAAAAGGTGACACTGACCCAATAATGTCACTTACTACAATTATCTTTGATTTTACTATACTGTACCTCCAGGAGGACTTTAAGCCTTTGATAGGTGGCCTATTGCATCCTAAAGCATTTAGGAAGAATGGGGATAAAGCTATTATGGATTATGGTAGTTCTAAATCCAGTCCTAACAATTTTGTAGTTTTCAGATAAAGTTCTCAATAGAATCTTTCTAAACTGAAAATTATTAAATAAAGTGACATGGACAGGATTCTAACTGGGCGAAACTGTTTCCCAAGGTAAAAGATGTTAACAAGCATTTAGTGAAAAGCTACAACTTTTAGGCTCAATGCCACAGGTACTGTGTGGGCTACCAACATAGCTAAAGTATGGCCCTAGCTTAATGGAGTTTGCTATCTACTTAGGAGAAGATCAAATATTTCTGTAAAAAGATAATTAAAATGTTAGGCAATGGTGTTGTTAAAATGTCAAAT
This sequence comes from Neomonachus schauinslandi, assembly GCF_002201575.2. Classification (NCBI taxonomy): domain Eukaryota; kingdom Metazoa; phylum Chordata; class Mammalia; order Carnivora; family Phocidae; genus Neomonachus; species Neomonachus schauinslandi. The sequence continues at coordinate 64,893,847 of NC_058419.1, forward strand.
GAATGATACTGACAGTAAATGCTAAATAAACCAGAGAAGGGAAAGATGTAGCAATAAGATATGGCAATTAATATGAGATGACCAAGGTCTGAGGCTTGACTCGACCTCTTAGGAACGGCAACCCTGTTACTCAACCTCTGTAAACCTCGGTTTTCCGTTCTGTAAAATCAGGAAAATTGTAAAAGCTTTTTCTAGGCTGCTTTAAGGATTAAATTTACTGATGTACAGAAGGCCTTAGCCAGATGCCCGGCCCATAGATGTTAGCTAAGAAATTCACCTTCCTTACAATTGAAAGACCTAGGTCAGAAGGAGCAATGGGTGTCTGAGAATGGGCTTTTACTGAAGAGAAGCAGAGAGAAATACAGAGGCCACCAGCTTTGACCACTTCACTATTTGACAAAAGACATCCCTAAAGGGAGACTTGGGTTATTTATCCCCAAAGATTACAGCTTTGTTGATACTTCAAGCTTTGTAGAGTACTGAAAGACAGATTTTCATTTCATTGCTTACCACCACTTGATATGCCCAACCTAATTTCTATAATCTAAACTACCTGTGGATGTCCAAGGCTCAATCCACCTTTTTAGGTCCAGAAAGAAGATTCCAAGTCAGTGGGGTGGAGTCATGAAAGGAAACTTGATATCCAAGGGCGGGAGAGAAGTAAAGTAGCTGAGTTTCCTTGCTCTCTCCTGCATAGCACTGCCACCTGGTGCTTATTTAATGAATCATACTATCACCCCCCCTTCCCCCTCAATCAAGGGTCTTGTCTTGCGCAGCCCAGTGCTGAGAGAACAGAGTGACACATTGTATTCGTTTCCTGTGGCTGCTGTAGCAAATCACTACAAAAATGGTGGCTTAAAACAAAAGAAATTATTCTCCCACGGTTCCCGAGGCCAGAAGTCCAAAATCCAGGTCAGGCAGGGCATGATCCCAAAAGAAACCCTCGGGGGAGAATCTGTTCCTTGCCTTCTCCAGATTCTGGTGGCTTATGGCCACCAGCCCTGAGCTTGTGGCCACATTGCCCCAATCTATGCCTCCCTCTTTTCATAGCCTTTTCCTCTTTCCTGTGTCTAATATTCTTCTCCTTCTCTGTAATAGGGACACTTGTAATGACATTTAGGGCCCACTTGGAAAAAATCTAAGATTTTCTCTTCATTTTAAGATGTTTAATTCAGTTGGCATCTGCAAAGACTGTTTTCCAAATAGGGTTACATTCATTGGTTCCAGGGATTTGATGTGGATATCTTTTGAGGACCATTTTTTGGCCTAACACATCTGTTCTTTATTATCTTTTAATTCATTGTTGGTAATTAATATATCAGATCTATTTGCTGGCCAGTGGTCAGGGTATCACAGAGGACTCCGGGCACATGGGTATAGAAGAGAGAATATATAGCAAGGGCAAGAAAGGGCTGGTGAGCCAAGACTTAACTTTTGTTTGTTTTTAATAAACTGGATGTGAGTGGTTCTCACCCTCCAAATCTTCTATATAAATAAGGAAATGGGCACTCTTAGACACTGTTGGTGAGACTGGTAGAGTTGGTAAAATCTTTTTGGAGAACAAGTCTATATATATATCATATACTTCTATCCAGTAATTTTACCTCTAGGAATCTATTTTAAGGAAATAATCAGAATACAGGAAGTTTTATACACAAAAATATTCCTTATATCCTTTTTTATGGTACTCTTGAATGTTGAAAACAATGCAAATGTTTACCTTTAGTTGAATAAATTATGGTTCATCTATGATGGAATATTTTACAGTCATGCAAAAGTGTGTTTATGAAGAGTAGGGATTATTTATATATATGCACATTGGACAAATGTTAATTCTAGATTGGCTTAATGACTGAGCCACCCAGGCACCCCTTCTAAGAGGCTATTAAAGATGATGTAGAACAGACACATTTCTCAGAAACCTAGGCATTAGGAAGGAAAATTGATAGGCTCTTTCTGGGGCTTTTTCATGGGGACACAGAGATGAAAAGAGAAAATGTTAGAACGTCAGAGCATATGATAGGTGAAGGGAGGCAGAGTTGGGAAAAGGGTGTCCCAGCTAAAAAGCCACCACATTCATGTTCAAAGAAAAGTCAGAGCAATGGCGGGGGGGGGGGGGGGGGGGGAGTGGTGGTGGAAGCTAAACAACACAACACAACAAAACCCAAGTAAGAGTAAAAAGGGGTTTCATACAACACAATATCAAAAAAATAAAAGGAATGTTGGGCACCTGGGTGGCTCAGTCAGTTCAGTGTCTGCCTTCCACTCAGGTCATGATTCCAGGGTCCCGGGATTAAGCCCCACGTCGGGCTCCCTGCTCAGTGGGGAGCCTGCTTCTCCCTCTGCCTCTGCCCTCCCCCTGCTTGTACTCTCATTCTTTCTCTGACAAATAAATAAATAAAATCTTTTAAAAAAATAAATAAAAGGAACGCAATAAAGGCACAAACTGGTGGCAAGTAAGTCATTAACCTATTGTGATAGGTCCTTCCAGCATCAATCAGGTTTCTTCTCTGTTATCTCAAGGTTATTTACAGATGTGGTGACTTTTGAACAAGAGTCTCTTGTCCACAGGAGGGTGAATGGGTTTCAGTCATTGGTTTGGGTATCTGTTTGTGCCATGCAGGCATCCAACTCAGCATCCAGGTATCCTTTCATTTTCAACATGTATGCATCCAAATGGTTGTCCAACTGCTCCTTGGTCAGTACAGACAAGTGAGGGCACCTCTCCCTTGTCCATGGCCTCCACCTCAGCCTCCAAAGCCCCCACTTCCCTGACCTATCATACCTCGACCTCCACCACCAATTTCACCACAACCCATAGCTCCATGCCCTAGGTCCCCTCTCCCAAGACCTCCATGACCCCAAACACCACCTCTTCGTAAGCCCATTTAAGGACCTACAGCTTATCTACCTCGGAGCAGGTTTTGACTCAGAGTGACATCCCACCCCTAAGCAAGGTTCTTGTGGTGCATGCCCCTCCTCCTTTGGGCAAACCTCTCTGGATTATGGGCAGGCCTTGTCCTCCAACTGTGTCCCTGCCCAGGGTCCCTATGGGTTGGTCTAACTGTGCCTGGATGTTACTCTTACCCAGATGCTGCTTTAAGCTCTTCTGCTTAAGTGGGTTTTTTTTTAAAAGAAGATTTTATTTATTTATTTGACAGAGAGAGAGAGCACAAGTAGGGGGAGCGGCAGGCAGAGGGAGAAGGAGAAGCAGGCTCCCCACTGAACAGAGAGCCCAATGAGGGGTTTGATCCCAGGACCCTGGGATCCTGACTTGAGCTGAAGGCAGACACTTAACTGACTGAGCACCCCAGGCGCCCCTCTTCTGCCCCTGGACAGAGGGTTTATTCTCCATCTGCTGGGCCAGTCTTGTATTTCTAGCACTGACTACCTGCTGTCATGGCTGCATCAAAGCCTGAATATTCACTGGCATCGGCTGTTTTTCTTTAGCATATTCATAAAGCCTCAAGGTTGAACAAAATGGGTGTTTAAATAAAAGCTTTATTATAAAACATTTATTGGGGCACCTCAATTGGTTAAGCAGCTGCCTTCTGCTCAGGTCATGATCCCAGGGGCCTGGGACCGAGCCCCACATCGGGCTCCTTGCTCAGCGGGGAGCCTGTTCCTCCCTCTCCCTCTGCCGCTCCCCTTGCTTGTGCTCTCTATCAAATAAATAAATAAAATCTTAAAAAAAAACCACATTTATTGGCATCTTCGTGGCTTGCTAGACCAGGAGCTCCAGATTCTATGAACTTTAAGTGGTACACTTAGATCAAAGCTGATGTGGGTTAAAGAATCCTCAGCGTCCACAAACTTGCAAGAATCAGAAACTTAGAAATGCAGCTAAGTGCAGCACATTCAGTCAAAAGTGAGATAACAAGCGTTCAGGGAACGGTTTTAGAGAAGTGGAAGGTATGAAAAACACGTAATAAGCAGATATGATGACAACAAAGGACAGAAAATGTTGTTTCAAAGACAGACAAAAAAAGCCAAAACCTTGCAGGAACCTGTATTTTAAGGACAAATATACAGAGGGACTAGAGCACCTTCAAAGGCCATGGAAATAGTACATCGGTATAAATTATAGGAAAGTATCATATTTTGTTATGTATTTGTTCACTTGGTAACATGTAAATATGGAGAATCAATGTATCATACCCTATAAGGAGAAGCACATATGCTTCAGAAAAGGCAGAAATAAACATCAAGTAAATCTTTTAATAGTCTAACATCAACTTAACATCATTGGTCAACGGTACTCAATAAACAGAGCTCTCAGAGATAGAAACTGCTTTTATTTTTTTAAAAGATTTTATTTATTTATTTGAGAGAGAGAGAGCATGAGAGGGGGGAGGGTCAGAGGGAGAAGCAGACTCCTAGCCAAGCAGGGAGCCCAATGAGGGGCTCGATTCCAGGACTCCAGGATCATGACCTGAGCCGAAGGCAGACGCTCAACCAACTGAGCCACCCAGGCGCCCCTAGAAACTGCTTTTAAGTGCCTTAACTTTTCTTAATCTCAAATGATAATGTTTTCTGACTCCAAGTGATGACTTCTGAGAAAATCAGATTACTTTATCACTGAACAGCTTGTGAAGACACTCTTCTATTATTCCTGTCAAGGTAAGTTTAATGGCATGAAAGAGAAAAACACTCAGCCGTAAAAGACTCTAACACAAAAACAAACTAAAAGCAGAATCAAAACAAAGGGAAATGGAGCAAAACCAGTGCCTCTTACAAGGCCCAAGAATGACATTCAAGGGCCTTTGGACATATCCATGGCTTGATAACTGCCTCTTCACTGCTGGCCTTGGACTGCACAGCAGGCCTACTGCAGCCTAAGTATCATGCTACCAAGCTGCACCTCCCTGGTATCAATGTAAAAAAATGTGAAGAAGAAGGAGGGTATGAGGAAGGAAGTATCTCCTGCCTAGAGGACAAGGTGAAAGAGTTTAAAGAAAGGGAGAGGGGGAAAAAAAGATTCCTGAGAATTCTAGGCAGAAGGAGATGAGAATGCAGAGACCCTGAGGCAGCAGTGTGCTTGGAGTACTCAAAAAACAGCAAGGAAGCTAGTGTGGCTGGAGGGGAAGGAATGAGAGGGGAAAATATAGGAAATAATATAGGAAGGTGGAGGGCACAGGTTAAATTTAGGCCTACTCATGAAAGCAGGGAGACCTGTTGGGGATTATTGCTGTAGGACAGGTGAAAAATGATGTTAGATTCATTGGACCTGACTGGGAGCAGTGGCAGTGGTGAGATGTAAGCTTCTGAATGTAATTCAGGAGGCAGACCTGACAGGACTTGCTCTGGATTGGTACAGGATGTAATACGTAACAGGAGGACAGTACAACTTTTTTGGACAGTACAACTTTTAAGTCACCAAATCAGATCCATACATGTCTGCCCTTGTATTTAAAAAGGTGGACTGGGTCAACACCCCGACATCTAATAGTAAAACTTACAAGTCTCAGAGACAAAGAGAAAATCCTGAAAGCAGTTCAGGACAAGAGGTCTATAACCTACAATGGTAGAAACATTAGATTGGCAACAGACTTATCCACAGAGACCTGGCAGGCCAGAAAGGACTAGCATGATATAGTCAGAGCACTAAATGAGAAAAAATATGCAGCCAAGAATACTATATCCAGCTAGGCTGTCATTGAAAATAGAAGGAGAGATAAAAAGCTTCCAGGACAAACAAAAACTAAAGGAATTTGCAAACACGAAACCAGCACTACAAGAAATCTTGAAAGGGGTCCTCTAAGCAAAGAGAGACTCTAAAAGCAACATAGACCAGAAAGGAACACAGACAATATACAGTAACAGTCACCTTACAGGCAATACAATGGCACTCAATTCCTATCTTTCAATAGTTACCCTGAATGTAAATGGGCTCAATGCCCCAATCAAAAGACACAGGCTATCGGATCAGATAAAGAAACAAGACCCATCGATATGCTGTCTGCAAGAGACTCATTTTAGACCCAAAGACACCCCCAGATTGAAAGTGAGGGGGTGGAAAACCATTTACCATGCTAATGGACACCAAAAGAAAGCTGGGGTGGCAATCCTTATATCACACAAATTAGATTTTAAACGAAAGACTGTAATAAGAGATGAGGAAGGACACTATATCCTACTTAAAGGGTCTATCCCACAAGAAGATCTAACAATTGTAAATATCTATGCCCCTAACATAGGAGCAGCCAATTATATAAGCCAATTAATAACAAAAGCAAAGAAACACATCGACAACAATACAATAATAGTGGAGAACGTTAACACCCCCCTCACTGAAATGGACAGATCATCTAAGCAAAAGATCAACAAGGAAATAAAGACTTTAAATGACACACTGGACCAAATGGACTTCACAGACATATTCAGAACATTCCATCCCAAAGCAACAGAATACACATTCTTCTCTAGTGCCCATGGAACATTCTCCAGAATAGATCACATCCTAGGTCACCAATCAGGTCTCAACCGGTACCAAAAGATTAGGATCATTCCCTGCCTATTTTCAGACCACAATGCTTTGAAACTAGAGCTCAATCACAAGAGGAAAGTCAGAAGGAACTCAAAAACATGGAGGCTAAAGAGCATCCTACTGAAGAATGAATGGGTCAACCAGGAAATTAAAGAAGAATTTAAAAAATTCATGGAAACAAATGAAAATGAAAACACAACTGTTCAAACGCTTTGGGATACAGCAAAGGCGTTCCTAAGAGGAAAGTATATAGCAATATAAGCCTTTCTCAAGAAACAAGAAAGGTCTCAAATACACAACTTAACACTACACCTAAAGGAGCTGGAGAAAGAACAGCAAATAAAGCCTAAACCCAGCAGGAGAAGAGAAATAATAAAGATTAGAGCAGAAATCAATGAAATAGAAACCAAAGGAAGAGTAGAACAGATAACGAAACTAGGCGCTGGTTCTTTGAAATTATTAACAAGATTGATAAACCCCTGGCCAGACTATTCAAAAAGAAAAGAGAAATGACTCAAATAAACAAAATCATAAATGAAAGAGGAGAGATCACAACTAACACCAAAGAAATTCAAACAATTATAAGAACATATTATGAGCAACTCTATGCCAGCAAATTAGATAATCTGGAAGAAATGGAGGCATTCCTAGAGATGTATCAACTACCAAAACTGAAACAGGAAGAAATAGAAAACCTTAACAGACCTATAACCACTAAGGAAATGGAAGCAGTCATCAAAAATCTCCCAACAAACAAAAGCCCAGGGCCAGACGGCTTCCCAGGGGAATTCTACCAAACATTTAAAGAATGAATACCTATTCTTCTGAAACTATTCCAAAAAAATAGAAATGAAAGGAAAACTTCCAAACTCGTTTTATGAGGCCACCATTACCTTGATCCCAAAACCAGACAAAGACCCCATCAAAAAGGAGAATTACAGACCAATATCCTTGATGAACATGGATGCAAAAATTCTCACCAGAATACTAGCCAATAAGGAAACCAGCCCGAGATGAAAGAAGATCTGGATCTCTGCAAGCAGAATATCACAGGTGGTTGGTTTTGAGGTACGAACCGAAGAGCCATGATTCCGCAGGCAGATATTGGAGGATAAACGGCAGCGGGAGGGTGCCTGGACATGGGGATCCTACACCGCCGGTGAGCGACAGCATCGCATGCTGGGGACGGGCACAGACTCGCAGGCCGGTAGCGGTGGGGAAAGGACCTTAGGGCAGCCCCCGGGGCGGAAACCTGGAGTGGCGGGGTCACGCCTGTGAACTGCAGCCCCCGGGACGGAAACCTGGAGCAGTGGGGTCACGTTTGAACTGGGAACGGCTGGCTGTTTTAGAAGCACAAAGGGCAGAGAAGTGCCCCTACATGGAGGCAGGACTGGGGGTGCTGTGGAGGGGCGCACAACCCAGGCGGCTGAAGTTTATAGCATCACGGACAGAAACGGAGACGGTGTGGCCTGGAGAGCTCAGTGAAGAACAGACAGTGATCTCTCAGCTCTGAGGCAGAGGGTTGGAAACAGTCTCTTCTGTTCTGACTTGCGGAAGAGACGCGGAAAGCCGCCAGGGAAAGCTGCCAGAGAACAAAAGCCCCCAAAACTGATTCCCGCTGAGCCCATCCCCCGCCACAGGGGGGCAGGGCAACTCCGCCCAAACAGGGTTGCCTGAGTAACAGTGGCAGGCCCCTCCCACAGGAGACAGGCTGGGAAAAAAGAGGCCAGCAACCCTAAGGTCCCAAGAAAACAGGTGCATCTTGCTTGGGTTCTGGTCAATAATTTGGACTCTATACATTCCCATAAACACCCATCAACAGAATGACTAGGAGGAGGAAGCCCCAAAATAGAAAAGACTCAGAGATCATGACTTATGCTGCAGATTTACAAATGGATGCAGATATAACCAAGATGTCGGAGATGGAATTCAGGCTAGCAATTGTGAAGACAATGGCTAGAATGGAGAAATCAATTAATGGCAACATAGACTCTCTAAGGGCAGAAATGAAAGCTGAATTGGCAGAACTTAAAAATGCTATCAATGAGATCCAATACAATCTAGATAATGTAACAGCTAGGGTAACTGAAGCAGAAGAACGAATAAGCGACATGGAAGACAGTATAATAGATAAAAAGGGAAAAGAGGAGGCCAGGGAAAAACAATTCAGAATCCATGAAAATAGAATCAGAGAAATAAGTGACACCATGAAGCATTCCAGTGTCAGAATAATTGGAATCCCGGAGAGAGTGGAGAGAGAGAGAGAACTAGAAGATGTATTTGAACAAATCATAGCTGAGAACAACCCACAGAATTGGAGAAGATATTTGCAAATGACACTACAGGTAAAGGGCTGGTATCCAAGATCTATAAAGAACTTCTCAAACTCAACACCCAAAAAACAAATAATCAAGTCAAAAAGTGGGCAGAAGATATGAAAAGACACTTCTCTGAAGAAGACATACAAATGGCTAACAGACACATGAAAAAATGTTCATCATCATTAGCCATCAGGGAAATCCAAATCAAAACCACATTGAGATACCACCTTATACCAGTCAGAATGGCAAAAATGGACAGGGCAAGAAACAACAAATGTTGGAGAGGTTGTGGAGAAAGGGGAACCCTCTTATACTGTTAGTGGGAATGCAAGTTGGTACAGCCACTTTGGAAAACAGTGTGGAGGTGCCTCAAAAAATTTAGAATAAAGCTACCCTATGACCCAGCAATTGCACTCCTGGGTTTTTACCCCAAAGACACAGATGTAGTGAAAAGAAGGGCCATATGCACCCCAATGTTCATAGCAGCAATGTCTGCAATAGCCAACCTGTGGAAAGAGCCGAGATGCCCTTCAACAGATGAATGGATAAAGAAGATGTGGTCCATATATACAATGGAATATGACTCAGCCATCAGAAAAGATGAATACCCAACTTTTACATTAACATGGATGGGACTGGAGGAGATTATGCTAAGTGAAATAAGTCAGGCAGAGAAAGTCAATTATCATATGGTTTCACTTATTTGTGGAATGTAGGGAATAGCAGGGAGGACATTAGGAGAAGGAAGGGAAAAATGGGGGAGGAATTGGAGGGAGAGTTGAACCATGAGAGACTATGGACTCTGAGAGACAAGGAGGATTTTAGGGGGGAGGGGGAGGGGGGAGGGGTTAGCCCGGTGATGGGTATTAAGGAGGGCATGTATTGCATGGAGCACTGGGTGTTATAAGAAAACAATGGATCGTGGATCACCACATCAAAAACTAATGATGTATTGTACGATGACTAACGTAACATAATAGTAAAAAAAAATACTAGCCAATAGGATCCAACAGTACATTAAAAGGATTATTCACCACGACCAAGTGGGATTTATCTCTGGGCTGCAAGGTTGTTTCAACATCCATAAATCAATCAATGTGATACAATACATTAATAAAAGAAAACAAGAACCATATGATCCTCTCAATAGATGCAGAAAAAACATTTGACAAAGTACAGCAACCTTTCTTGATCAAAACTCTTCAGAGTATAGGCATAGAGTGTACATACCTCAAGATCATAAAAGCCATCTATGAAAAACCCACAGCGAATATCATTCTCAATGGGGAAAAACTGAGAGCTTTCCCCCTAAGGTCAGGAAGGCGGCAGGGATGTCCACTATAACCACTGCTATTCAACATGGTATTAGAAGTCCTAGCCACAGCAATCAGACAACAAAAGGAAATAAAAGGCATCCAAATCAGCAGAGAAGAAGTCAAACTCTCACTCTTTGCAGATGATATGATACTTTATGTGGAAAACCCCAAAGACTCCACCCCAAAACTGCTAGAACTCATACAGGAATTCAGTAAAGTGGCAGGATATAAAAGGAATGCACAGAAATCAGTGGCATTCCTATACACCAACAACAAGACAGAAGAAAGAGAAATTATGGATTCGATCCCATTTACAATTGCACCCAAAACCATAAGATACCTAGGAATAAATCTTACCAAAGAGGCAAAGGATCTGTACTCAAAAACTATAAAATACTCATGAAAGAAATTGAGGAAGACACAAAGAAATGGAAAAACGTTCCATGCTCATGGATTGGAAGAACAAATATTGTGAAGATGTCAATGCTACCTAGAGCAATCTACACATTCAATGCAATCCCCATCAAAATACCATCCACTTTTTTCAAAGAAATGGAACAAATCATCCTAAAATTTGTATGGAACCAGAAAAGACCCCGCATAGCCAGAGGAATGTTGAAAAAGAAAAGCAAAGCTGGTGGCATCACAATGCCGACTTCCAGCTCTATTACAAAGCTGTCATCACCAAGACAGTATGGTATTGGCACAAAAACAGACACATAGATCAATGGAACAGAATAGAGAGCCCAGAAATGGACCCTCAACTCTATGGTCAACTAATCTTTGACAAAGCAGGAAAGAATGTCCAATGGAAAAAAGACAGTCTCTTCAACAAATGGTGTTGGGAAAATTGGACAGCCACATGCAGAAGAATGATATGGACCGTTTCCTTACACCACACACAAAAATAGATTCCAAATGGTTGAAAGACCTCAATGTGAGACAGGAGTCCATCAAAATCCTAAAGGAGAACACAGGCAGCAACCTCTTCGACCTCAGCCACAGCAACTTCTTCCTAGAAACATCACCAAAGGCAAGGGAAGCAAGGGCAAAAATGAACTATTGGGACCTCATCAAGATAAAAAGCTTTTGCAAAGCAAAGGAAACAGTCAACAAAACCAAAAGACAACTGACAGAATGGGAGAAGATATTTGCAAATGACATATCAGATAAAGGGCTAGTATCCAAAATCTATAAAGAACTCATCAAACTCAACACCCAAAGAACAAAGAATCCAATCAAGAAATGGGCAGAAGACATGAACAGACATTTTTCCAAAGAAGACATCCAAATGGCCAACAGACACATGAAAAAGTGCTCAACATCGCTCGGCATCAGGGAAATCCAAATCAAAACCTCAATGAGATACCACCTCACACCAGTCAGAATGGCTAAAATTAACAAGTCAGGAAATGACAGATGTTGGCGGGGATGCAGAGAAAGGGGAACCCTCCTACACTGTTGGTGGGAATGCAAGCTGGTGCAGCCACTCTGGAAAACAGTGTGGAGGTTCCTCAAAAAGTTGAAAATAGAGCTACCATATGATCCAGCAATTGCACTACTGGGTATTTACCCCAAAGATACAAATGTAGGGATCCGAAAGGGTACATGCACCCCGATGTTTATAGCAGCAATGTCCACAATAGCCAAACTGTGGAAAGAGCCAAGATGTCCATCGACAGATGAATGGATAAAGAAGAAGTGGTGTATATATATACAATGGAATATTATGCAGCCATCAAAAGGAATGAGATCTTGCCATTTGCAACGACGTGGATGGAACTCGAGGGTATTATGCTGAGCGAAATAAGTCAAACAGAGAAAGACATGTATCATATGATCTCACTGATATGAGAAATTCTTAATCTCAGGAAACAAACTGAGGGTTGCTGGATTTGGAGGTGGGGTGGGAGGGATGGGGTGACTGCATGATGGACACTGGGGAGGGTATGTGCTCTGGTGAGTGCTGTGAATTGTGCAGGACTGTTGAATCTCAGATATGTACCTCTGAAACAAATAATGCAATATATGTTAAGAAAAAAAAAAAGAAGAAGGTAGCAGGAGGGGAAGAATGAAGGGGGGGAAATCGGAGGGGTAGACAAACCATGAGAGACTATGGACTCTGAAAAACAAACTGAGGGTTCTAGAGGGGAGGGGGGTGGGAGGATGGGTTAGCCTGGTGATGGGTATTGAGGAGGGCACGTTCTGCATGGAGCACTGGGTGTTATGCACAAACAATGAATCATGGAACACTACATCTAAAACTAATGATGTAATGTATGGGGATTAACATAACAATAAAAAATTTTTTTTAAAAATTACAATGAGATACCACCTAACACCCATTAGGATAGCTATTATAAAAAATACAGAAGACAACAACTCTTGGAGAGGATGTGGAGAAATTAGAAACCTTGTGCACTGCTAGAATGTAAAATGGTGTAGCCCCTATGGAAAACAGTATGGCAGTTCCTCAAAAAATTAAACATCGAATTAGCATATGATCCAACAATTCCACTTCTTGTGATATACCCAAAAGAATTGAAAACAGGGACTTAAACATATATTTGTCCACCTAGGTCCAGAGCAGCATTGTTCAGAATAGCTAAAAGGTGGAAATGGGGAGCCTGGTTGGCTCAGTCGGTTAAGTGTCTTTCTTTGGCTCAGGTCATGATCTCAGCGTCCTGGGATCGAGCCCCACATCGGGCTACCTGCTCAGCTGGGAGCCTGCTTCTCCCTCTCCCTCTGCTGCTCCCCCTGCTTGTGCTCACTCAAATAAAAAAATTAAAAAATAAATAAAAAATAAAAATAAAAGGTGGAAGCAAGCCAAGTGTCCACTGAAGGGTGAATGGATACACAAAATGTGGTATATGCATACAATAGAATATTACTCAGCCTTCAAAAGGAAGGAAATTCTGACACATACTGTAACATGGATGAACCTTGAGGACATTGTGAAATAGGCCAATTACAAAAAGACAAATACTCTATGATTCCACCTACATCAAGTATATAATGTAGTCAAATTCATAGAGACACAAAGTAGAATGGTGGTTTCTAGGGGCTGGGGGAGGGAAGGAACAGGGAATTATTGTTTAATGAGTACAAAATTTCAGTTCTGCAAGATGATAAGTTCTGGAGATGTAGGTGGTAATGGTTGCACAATATGAATGTACTTAATGCCATTGAGTCATACACTTAAAAATGTTTAAAATAGCAAATTTTATGTTATTTACCCTCTACCACAAGTTTTTTAAGAAGAAAAAAACCACAGCATTTGGCTTTCTGGATTATGACTAATAACTCAAGAACGATAAGCCCTGGGAATCTCACAAAGAACATCTTTGAGTATAAATGTTTGTCTCACTTTATTTTCTTTGAATAGATTTCTAGAAATGGAATCCCTGGATCTAAGTGTTTGAACATTGGTAAACTCTCCTTTTGATGTATATTGCCAACTGCACTGTGGTAAATGTGCAACAACTAAACTATACCAGCAAAGAGAAAACCAGAGAAAATATTTGTAACAAATATAACAAAAGGTTAGTAGTCTTAATAGGGAAATACAAATTGATAAGCAAAATACACTAAGACCAGAATAGGTAAATTGGTAAAGAAAATGAACAGACATCCTACACACACACACACACACACACACACACACACACACACAGTGGCTTTTAAAATTATGAAGTTGTCCTACCTCACTGGCATCAAAGAAATAAAAATTAAGGGGCGCCTGGATGGCTCAATTGTTTAAATGTCTGCCTTTGGCTCAGGTCATGATCTCAGGGTCCTTGGATCGAGCCCCACATTGGGCTTCCTGCTCAGCAGGGAGTCTGCTTCTCTCTCTCTCTTTCCCTCCTTTGTTGAGGGTTTTTATCAAGAATGGATGCTGTATTTTGTCACATGCTTTTTCTGCATCTATGAGAGGATCTTAACTTATTTTTTATTAATGTGGTGTATCACACTGATTGATTTGCAGATATTGAACCACCCCTGAAGCCCATGAATAGAACCCATTTGGTCGTGGTGAATAATTCTTTCAACATCTGTGGATTCAGTTTGCCAGTATTTTGTTGAGAACTTTTGCATCCATGTTCATCAGGGATATTCGTCTCTAATTCTCCTTTTTGATAGGGTCTTTGTCTGGTTTTGGAATCAAGGTAATGCTGGCCTCAGAGAAGGAGTTGGGAAGTTTTCCTTCCATTTCTATTTTTGGAACAGTTTGAGAAGAATCGGTATTAACTGGGGCGCCTGGGTGGCTCAGTCGTTAAGCGTCTGCCTAGGGCTCAGGTCATGATCTCAGGGTCCTGGGATTGAGCCCCACATCGGGCTCCCTGCTCCACAGGAAGCCTGCTTCTCCCTCTCCCACTCCCCTTGCTTGTGTTCCTGCTCTCACTATCTCTCTGTCGAATAAATAAAATCTTTAAAAAAAAAAAAAAGAATCGGTATTAACTCTTCTGTAAATGTCTGGTGGAATTCCCCTATGAGGCCATCTGGCCCTGGGCTTTTTTTTTTTTTTTCTGGGAGATTTTTGATGACTGATCCCATTTCTTTGCTGCTTATGGGTCTGTTCAAATTTTCTATTTCTTCCTGTTCCAGTTTCTGTAGTTTGTATGCTTCTAGGACTTCATCCATTTCTTCCAGATTGTCCAGTTTGTTGGCATATAATTTTTCACAATATTCTCTTATAATTGTTTGTATTTCTATGGTGTTGGTTGTGATCTCTCCTCTTTCATTCGTGATTTTATTTATTTGGTTCCTTTCTCTTTTCTTTTTCAGAAGTCTGTGTAGGGGTTTTGCAGTTTTAATAAGTCTTTCAAAGAATCAGCTCTTAGTTTTATTGATCTGTTCTACTGGTTTTGGTGTATGTTTCTATATAATTTATTTCTGCTCTATTCTTTACTGTTTCCCTTCTCCTGCTGGCTTTAAGCTTTATTTGCTCTTCCATTTCTAGTTCCTTTAGGTGTAAAGTTAAGTTGTACATTTGAGACTTTTCTTGTTTCTTGATACTTTCCTGTGTTGCAACATACTTCCCTCTTAGGATAGCCGTTGACGCATCTCAAAGGTTTTGGAATGTTGTGTTTTCATTATCATTTGCTTCCATGTATTTTTTATTTCTTTAATTTCCTTGATAACCCATTAATTCTTTTTTTTAAAGATTTTATTTATTTATTTGACAGAGAGATAGAGAGAGAGCATAAGTAGGCAGAGAGGCAGGCAGAGGGAGAGGGAGAAGCAGACTCTCCACTGAGCAGGGAGCCCGATGCGGGGCTCGATCCTAGGACCCTGGGATCATGACCTGAGCCGAAGGCAGCCGCTTAACCGACTGAGCCACCCAGGCGCCCCCCATTAATTCTTTATTAGGATGTTCTTTCATCTCCATGCATTTGTGGTCTTTCCTAATTTTTTCTTGTGGTTGACTTCAAGTTTCATATCATTATGGTCTGAATATATGTATAGTATGATCTCAATCTTTTTGTACTTGAGGGCTGATTTGTGACCCAGTGTGTGATCTATTCTGGAGACTGTTCCATGTGCACTTGAGAAGAATGTGTATTCTGCTGCTTTAGGATGAAATGTTCTGAATATATCTTTTAGGCCCATCTGGTCCATGGGGGCCTGAGTGGCTCAGTTCGTTAAGCATGGAACCCTTGATTTTAGCTCAGTCATGATCTCAGGGTTATGAGATCGAGCCCCTAGTAGGGGCTATTTGCTATTTGCTCTGGGCATGGAGCCTGCTTAAGAGTCTCTCTTTCCCTCTCCCTCTGCCCCTCCCCACTCCCCCCCCACCTCTCTAAAACAAAAAGAAAGGAAATTGGATCCTATTTCCCCTAGAGCTGAAGCTTTGCAGCACTCTACGATCAGCAGGCTTGGTGTGTGGGAGGGGTTCATACTGGTCGCTGGGGGGTGGGACTTGGTGCCCTGATTCTCTGCCTGACCTGCCCTGGTGGAAACGCACCTGCAGGGCACAGGGGGTCGGGGTTTGGTGTAAGCACCTCTGGCCTCCACTTGGTGGTGCTGTGTGGCTCACTTAAGTTGGTCGGTGCTGATGGGCGGCGGGGCGGCTGGAATGGCGTTGCGCTGCAGTTGCTCTGCCGTCTTGTTCCTGGAGCGGGATGTTGGCGGCTGCCAGTCTTCTGGAAGCCCTCACGGAAGAGCAAACAGTCACCCGTGTTGCGGCCCCGGCTTCCACCAGATCTCTGCCTTCACCCTGCCTGCGTCCGAGCTGTCCGTCTGCCAGCAGCCCAGTACTCCTGTGTTTCATCTCAGGCGTGGCTGGGTTTCAAAACCCCACATTTTAGAGATCGGCCTGGCACAGACCCCCGCCGATCCCCCGGGGGATGATCTCGCTTCACTGTTGCCAGGTGCCGGCAAGTCCCAGAAAATGGCCGCGGACGGCACGGCGGCTCGCAGTTCGTGGTAAAAAGCACAGCCAAGAGCCCGCGCCAAGGTTCGCCAGTCAGCCGGCGTCCCCGGTCCTGTTAGTGAACCGAGCAGCTCGGGGGAGCCTGCCGGGTCTTTTGTCCCCAGCCAGGCCCTGCCGTTTCTCCCAAATGCGCTCCGAGAAGGGGACCGGTTTCTTCCCGTGCGACCCAGGGGGTCCTCAGACCAGGCTGCGCACTCCCGGGGGGCGCCCCCCTTCCCCACCAGAGATCCTCTACGCCTACCAGTCGAGGCCCTCACGAGGGCGCTGACCTCTAAAACTTCAGACTTTCGCTTCATGGCTTCTAAAAATCTTGCGGTGTTCAGCCCCTCTCCTATTCCTAGTCCACGGTTTGGGGGAAGAGTTTTTCTTGTGCAATCCCCTGAGCATGTTTTCTCTCTCTCTCTCTCTCCCTCGCTCGCCCCTTTCTCCGTGATCAGGGCTCCCTCCCCTCTGCAGTGCCCACAGCTCTTTGGTCCCCCAAATTAACTCTCTGAAGCTTCTACCTTCCACTATGTGGCAGGGGTTCTTTTGGGGTTTTTGTTTTGTTTTTAATCTCTTGTTGTGCAGTTTGTTCTCTCAGACCTTGGTTGGATTTCTTGGGTGTTCAGAAAGATTTGCTATTTATCTAGCTGTGTTCAAGGGACAAGGCAAGCCTAGGGTCCTGCTACTCCTCAGCCATCTTATCCTCCTCCTAATTTTAATTTTTCCAGTTAACACATTCTCTAATAGCAAAAGAAAATAAATTATGAAGGTTGTCCTCAAATGATTATAGTTTGGAAGATTCCTGTGTGGGTCTTTGACAGATTTGTAGGCATTTCCAACTTACTCCAAAGCAGTTCGTTTTCAAGGCATGCTTTTTATATTTTAACGCACATACAAACAGGGATCCTGTTAACAGGCAGGTTCTGGTTCATCTGGTCTTGGGGCCGGGAAGCTGATAGTTTGCATTTCCCACAAGCTGAACCAGTGGTTCAACCTAATAAGGAACAGAATAATTTTTTTAATTTAAATTCAGTTAATTAACATATAATGTATTATTTGTTTCAGGGTTACAGGCCTGTGACTCATCAATCTTATATAATACCTGGTGCTCATTACAACACATACAGAGTAATTTATTTTGAACAGAGGCAGCTGGTTCATTGTGACTATGGGAGAGGACTCTGTCCGACAGCTATGGTCCTAAATTTAAGAATGCGCTTAGCTATTCCTCAGTGTGGGAGTGTTATTTTAGTTGAATGGGCACAAAGATGAAGAGTGACAATTATGGAAGAAAAGGAAAGGCTAACATTGTTAAGTTTAAGGACTCAAAAGAATGTGATTGGTATAGGCAGTATTTGGGTCAAGCAGGTGGCTCTTTTGGTGCTCCTTAAATCACATCATATGAGGCCTTCCTACAGGCAAAAGAAGCTCTCTTCAAAATAGGACATTAGCATCTCAGGCAGCTCCAGACCAATGATTGATCTACAAACCCAAGTGGCTGTGGCAAGTTTGTCTTTCTGTCCCTATGCTCAGGCCAAGGAAATGGCAGCATTTTCCATGGTGCTTTTGCTGTTTTGGAAATCTCATCTCCATTACTAGCAAGTCTCACAATTCTACAAGGTAGGTAGTCTTATCCTCATTTTGCACTTGTAGAAACTGAGGTTCAGTTAGATTAAGCAACTTGTCCATGGTCACTGTGGTAGGCAAAATAATGTTACTTTACATGGCAAGAAGAGACTTGGCAGATACAATTTAAGGGTATTGCAATGAAGACATTATTCTAGATTATCAGAGTGGACCCAATGCAATGACACAGGTGTTTGTAATAGGGAGGCAGAAGGGTCAGAGGTAATAGTAGAAAATGGGATGATGGAAGCAAGAGGCTGGAGTGATACGAGGAAGGGGCTGTGAGCCAACAAATGTAGGCAGCCTCTAGAAGCTGAAAAAGGCAAGGAACTGGATTCCTCCTAGAGCCTACAGAAGTAATACAGACTTGCTGACACTTGGATTTTAGCCTTGAGACCCATTTCAGACTCTGACCTCCAGAACTCCAGATAATAAATTTGTATTAAGACACAAAGTTTGCTGTAATTTGTTACAGCATCAAGAGGAAACTAATAGTCACCCAGGTGGTAAGTGGCAGAACTGGGAGTTTGCAAATAGGTCCCGTGGCCTCCAAAAGCAGTGCTCTTCCCATCACTATGGGGGGATGTGATGCTTTTTAAGAAATGGTGGATACAAAAGTGGAAGGTAGGCGCGCCTGGGTGGCTCAGTTGGTTAAGCAGCTGCCTTCGGCTCAGGTCATGATCCCGGGGTCCTGGGATCGAGCCCCACATTGGGCTCCCTGCTCAGCGGGGAGTCTGCCGCCCCTCCCTCCCCCTGCTCATGCTCACTCACTCCTCACTCTCTCTCAAATAAATAAAATCTTTAAAAAAGAAAAGTGGAAGGTAAAATGCTCCAAGTAGCAAGAAGAGCTGAGGAGAGTTGATCCTGGAGTCTACTTTCCCCCAAACCTCTTCCACACAGTCAGATGTTTTTCATTTCAATAGTTATTTGGATTAAAAATAATCTTTCCAAATAACTGCAAATACTTCTGGCCAGATTTAAAGGTCACTGGCATTTTAGGATGGGTGAAATTAATCTCCATTTTTGTCCTATTACTTGGTGATAAAACTGCAGTGAGGAAATCGAAGTTTTGCTTGGGTGAGGTGAAACAAGTAATGTTAAAGTAATGGCAACACTTCAGTTTATCGACAGGCCTGGGGGCAAGGAGCTGGGTGCTGACAATGAAAAGCTGGGGGCCACTCCAGGGCCATAGGTACAGTATTCGAAAGACTACACAGCCTATTTCAAACTTTTCCAGAGAGAAGACTGTATGGAAGTTCTCAGATTTCTTACATTGCATGAGATCCTATTTATAACAGCATCTTCACTTAAACCTTGTCCTGGAATCTTGCCTTTCATCTCTCCCTTCTAATTCTTCTTCATAACTAACGGTCACATCTATGAAGAGGAAGCTATTATGCAAGTAGAGTTGGTTGGCTCTGGTCAAATTTGTGAAAGATACATCTCTACCTCTCTTGTCTCTATTTGAATTTTAGCAGGGACTTCAATGCCTTAACATAGCAAGCATTCCCCAATAGGAAGGTTTTCTGGTGTTTTGTTTTGTTTTGTGTCTAGAAGGTTTTGAAACCTCACCTGGGATGTTGCTATCTTGAACATCCTTCTTGGAGGTTAGTCAAGACACTGACAGAAGAGGGAGGCTGAGCAGCTAAGTGGATGGTTCAGGGATTTTACTCTTAGGTTTCCATTTCCAATCCTATCTCATCAACCTGAATAGTCTCAAGATTGGGGGAGAGAAATGAAAATGAGGTTTTCCTTACAATAAGTTTAAAACCCTTTCCATAACCAGGACACCTGGGTGGCTCAGTCGGTTAAGCGTCTGCCTTCGGCTCAGGTCATGATCCCGGGGACCTGGGATCGAGCCCCGCATCGGGCTCCCTGCTCAGCGGGAGCCTGCTTCTCCCTCTCCCTGCTGCTCCCCCTGCTTGTGCTGTCTCTCTCTCTCTCTCTGACAAATAAACAAATAAAATCTTTAAAAAATAAAATAAAACCCTCTCTGTAACCCACAGAAGTGCTTGGTATGGGAATATGTTTTGGGTGGGATCCTCAAACACTGTACAGGGGCCACCAAATGCAAGAAAACCTCTTGTCTCCATTAAGCTCATTTTTTAAAAAGATTTTATTTATTTATTTGACAGAGAGAGACACAGCGAGAGAGGGAACACAAGCAGGGGGAGTGGGAGAGGGAGAAGCAGGCTTCCCGCTGAGCAGGAAGCCCGATGTGGGGCTCGATCCCAGGACTCTGGGATCATGACCTGAGCCGAAGGCAGACGCTTAACGACTAAGCCACCCAGGCGCCCCTCCATTAAGCTCATTTGGGGTAGATAATCTCAAGAATGTATTAGAGACTACAAAATTCCTCTTGAGGACAACTAAATTCCTTTCTTTGTTTTTCACCCTAAATGATACAGCAGGTGGGGTGGAACTGAAGGAAACCAGAGTTTTCTTCCCTCCTACTCTTAGTGAATGTGTAATGCTGCCTCCAAGCCTGCCCCATCGTTGATGAACAGTCAAAAAAAAAAAAAAAAAAACTAAACTAAACCAGGGTATTTGGAACTGCTGGAAGAAGAGTTGGATGGTTTAACAAAAGAGACACTGACAGAACACATTTCTCTACAATACTATAATTATAAATTTGAAGGCACATCCTTGGCAGAAATATGATCAATTACATGCTTATGGAAAAACAAACTACTGAATATCTTAACTGTAGTAGATGATTATTGCACAACATTGTCCACTGCTGTTTTGGGTACCAAACAATCAATGTTTAACAATGTTTAGTTAAACATTTAACTAAAAACATAAGGTTGAGACGCCTGGTTTTGGCTACAAAAGGTATCTATTATCAATGCCATGATAGAAGCCCTTTTAACTGAAGAACAAGATTTCATGCTTTTGTGCTTTACCTGGTTATTCACACCAGATAAACTTTCAGAGGGACTACAGAAACTTAGTGTAAAAATAGCGAATAATTCGGCATGAATCCATATTTTTTATATTTGGTAAAATAATATTTTTAAATGTAGAAAAGTACGAAATAAACAAGCAAAAAATCCAAAGGGAGTGATTCCAGGAATGTTTTTATTCTTATTAAAATAACCAATAACCAGATGCCTCAGCCAAAGAAAATAACAAAATAGAGTAAAATAAATATTAAGAAAAATAATTTTAAAGCAAGAGTCACAAGAAATGGGAAAAAAATTCTCAAAGAACATACATTCTTGATTTTAAGCTGTGTACATAAAAGATATGCACACTTAAATTTTTGGAAACATCTTGTCTACAGTGCTATTTTAAGCATTCTGAAGAAAGAAGACATCTGAAAAAAGAAAAAAATAAACTTTTAAAAAGTTAAAGCACAATATAAAATGTTTTGTTCACAAGGCATCAAATTTAACACTCTAAAATGCTGATACTAAACTAGGAAAAAGAACACCTCTATTTTCACAACTGACCACCATACTTCTTTAGACTAGGACACTAAGTATTCTAGTTGTGTTTTAACCTTTGAAATTCAAAAGGCATCTTTGGATATTCAAGATAAAAGGTGCCCCATTGTTGAGTCAGAGCCAGCACTGGATATCAAAACATCCTTGTTATCTTCAGACCGAGGGCATGGTTACTGAGTGAATACAGAAGAGTGATAAGGGAACAACAAATAAAGAACTTCAGATATTCAAATGTCAAATTCAAATATAAATCCATTTTCCTTCTATATGGTAAATATGTGTGTGTACATATGTATGAATAGACATATACATACACACATATACATTTATAACATTTGTTCTCACTAGCCACTAGTTACTTAGAGCTAGTTACTAACTGAAAGCAATGTTTTTGATCCTGGTATCATCTCTCTCTCTCCTGTGAATACAGCTGTTCTATGAAGCTAATGGGAGTTCAGGATTACAAAAGAGACTTGTGGTAGAGAATTCAAAGATGGTTTCAGATATTTAAACCAGGATTCTTTCTAAACATGTTTTCTGTTCTGATAGCAAGGGTTGAAATTAAATCCTTGATTTTTCCCAGACTATAGGCTGCTCTTCTCACTGTCCTAGGACACGTGGGTCCCTTGTCAAGTGGGACCCAAAAGGACAACTCAAAAACACACATAGAAATAAAAGTAGTAACTGGCTATGTTCAAGTGTTTCAAAGACAGAGAAAGAGTAAGGGAGAAAGAGAGAGAGGTGTTTCTTTTGTCAAAAGTCTATTATACATTTTTTCCTATTGTCTGTTTCTTCTAGAAGAAACAAGTTGTGGTATGATGAACCACTAGAATTAAAAGAAAAAACAAATATTAAAATTCAAAGCGGAAGCACAGAAGGTGGCACAGGCATTTAAAGAGCTAGACATACAATCACATTCATATTTCATTAAGACGGGTTTGCCTTTCTAGATTAATAGCACCTTCATCAATAGTTTCAATTCTCTCTTTAAGATAGCTGAGATAAAAATGAGATTTTTTTTCCAAATCTGAAAAGACAACATGGAATAATGTGGTAAACTTTTCTGTGTGTGTATGAAAGGATAAGAGAGAAAGGAAGTAGGAGAGGAAGAAACCCATCCCCCACTCCTACCTGATTGTAGACTCTGCCCTAAAAAATTGATTATTAATATTCATTACAGACCTCAAGGGGAGAAAAGAACTAACATTTACTGAGTGCAAATCCTATGTGCTAGGCATTGTGCTAACAGATTTACATATGGTGATGGGAACCAAATATTAGGAATTTATTTATTTATTTTCACTTCCATATTCTACATATAAAATCCATCTTGCAATTCAGGAGGAATTTAAATAGTGATACAAGTACCAGATCTCTCACCAGTATATTCACTCCTAGGCACTCAGAGGGGGATTTCTAAATGTATATGGCACTGAGAACAGCCCCTGAACTTGCGAACCACACTAACTTCGCAAGGGCAAATGTTTTAAACTAGAGAAAAGTATAGATTTGGCTAAAAGGTATCACAACCTAGGGAAATTCTCATTTCTGTATGACAATTTATTGTATTTTTTGGTAAATGCAGCTTTGTGTAATAGCATTATTTTAAAGTCATCTTGAGAAGTCATCTAAAATACTAAAATATACTGAAAATCTATTAAATTATAGATACCAGCTAAAGTCTTGTATTCTCTCCCATAAAGGACAAATTTAGTGAATCCAGGTAATTTCATATGACCCGTATATGTTAAAGATGGTAGTGTTAATCTGAAAAAGTCAACTGTGGAAGAGGCTCAAACTCTTAAGTTTCTGGACTGAGGCTGAGAGACTAAGAACAATTTATAGTGGAACTAAGCAGGAGTAAATTGAAAGTTTGTACAGAGCTAGGGAGTCAATGAAAGAAGAATCCGATATCTTTTTTTTTTTTTTTTTTACAACAATGGAGAGATAGGAAACAAAGAACCCTCTGGACCCTTAAGGTCTTTTGGGCTACAAGATAAAGAAAGGAAGAAGATATTGGAAAAGTTGTCAGTTATTTTTATCCATCAAAAATCACCTACACTGAGCTCACTCGAAAGAACAATAACAACGACAAAGAACCGTACTAGGGCATCTAAGAAAGCAACTGCAAAGACAAAGATGCAGAGAGAATGGGGAGGGGGGGGAAGCCTGTAATAAATAAGGCACGTCTATTTTTAAACAGTTTCTACTGTTTTCCTTCTAAAACCAGATGCTTTATACAGTGTTTTAAAGCCCTTGTTCCCCAACCTGGCAGGGCTGAGGGCTCAAGAATGTCCTCAAGATTATGCTCTCAGATCTTCAAACTTTCAAGTATCCTTTCTCTTGAGCCTTTTCTTTTTGGTCAAATAAAAAATTATCTACCACTTTAGCAGCAAATCAGCAATCTTCAATTGTAGGGCTTGTTGTAAACCTCACTGGCCTACCTTATCTGTTACTAGAGAAAACAAAAAGTATTGGAAATTCATTTTAAATAAAGCTAGGTTGAGAGCTAATGCTCTGAAGAAAGGTATTTTTGCCTTTAGACAAATGTAATTCAAAGAGACTCCCTACCATAAGCGCATGAGACCAATATAAAGTCCTTCCATGATATTTTGAAAAGTTAAGGAGACATCATTAATGCTGTATCAGTGCATAACAACATCTAATAGCATTCTGTGTGGCCTGTTACAATGTGGTGTCATCATCTTCCCTGCAGTCTCCCACCAGAAGGGAATGCTTGTCAGGTTCACTGGTACCAATGCTGTTTAGGGACCGTTTATCAGACAGGAGTGAATTTATGGAGGCTCTGCTGTAATTAACAATCCGGTCCAGCAAACCCAGCTTAGGAGAATTTCTCGAGGTGTCATCTATTCCAACATGAACGCTGATCTCTGAAGGCCTTTTCTGTCCCATCTGGCTTCGGGCATGCAGTTCATAATTCTCATAAGTTGGTTTTCTATAACTGAACACATGCAAAAATACACTAGTTTGAAATAAGCAAATGTGAACTAGACACTTGTTACAGTCAAAACTGGAAATATATTTGCCGGGCATGAAATCTACTAAGGTGGTTCCTGCTAGGAAAGTCACTCAAAAAGAAATTGTATGGAGTCACATGATCAGAAATTCTACTTCTCAGAGCCAAAGTACTACATTTTACAGTGCTGTGCTTGCTAGGTAGAGACTACATAAGATGATTATGACATAGCTAACATTTCTTATTAAGAACAGTTTGGGCCCATCACACAAGAATAAGACCTACCAAGACTGACTGTGGATGATAAAAGGAATATAAGATACAAATGTGAGCAAGCCATCATACTCACAGTTTAAGGAAGAGAGAAGAAAGTACTACTGAGACAGATGAAGCAGCCATTGCAGCAGATCCCATCCAGGGCTGCAAAACCAAACCAATGGGCATAAAAACTCCTAGGAAACAAGTATGGATTAGTTAGAGCAGACAGTATGAAACAGATTATTAATGTGTTTCTGATACATACATACACCTCATTTCCTTGTCTGATATTTATTCAGCACGTTATATGTGAAAAATTGGCAGTGACATAAATCTCCACCAACAGGAGGATAGAGTGTTGCTGTGAACATTCTTGTACGTGTCTCCCTGTGCACGTGTTTGAGAATTTCTCCAGGGAACATACCTAGAGGTGAAACTGCATTATAACATGGGCACATCTTCAACTTTAGGTGGATATTCCTCAGTTGTTCTCCAGAGTGCCTTGGACCACATCATAATCCCACCAATAGTGTATGAATAGTGTATGAATTTGACAGACATTTGGACATCTGGCTTATATGACAGGGATAAGGTAGACTTACTCTACTTCTAACTTTTTATGTGCTTATCTGTATTTTTCTCTTTTCTACAGTGATCATATATTACTTGCATAATTTTTTCCACCCTGCCCCTACTTATATAATTTTTAAAAAATCATTTGCTGCTATGAATTAATCTTTCTGGATTTTGATTGTTCTTTTATTTTTTTGTTCCCTCGGCATTTTGTGTCCTTGTTTATAAATAGGTTTGTAATTGTTCTTACATCATTTCATGTCCTCTTTGGCTCTCAAACCAGAGAGAAGAAGAAGAAAGTGATAACTATTTTCTTCTGCTATTACTAACTCCTGGGGCACCTGGGTGGCTCAGTCGGTTAAGCATCCAACTCTTGGTTTTGACTCAGGTCATGATCTCAGGGTCGTGGGATCAAGTCCTGCATTGGGCTCTGTGCTGGGCACGGAGCCTGCTTAAGATTCTCTCTCTCCCTCTCCCTCTGCCCCTCCCCCTGCACTTTCTTTCTCTAAAAAAAAAAAAAATACAATTTATTACTAACTCCTACCAAGTCCCTAAGTACAGGACATTATCAAATGTTTATTTAAAAATTCTAAATTGCTTTTTCTGGGTCATATTCCTTTATTTAATCCGTCAATCTCCGTCCCTCTCCTCCCCTTTTTTTCATCCCCCTTTCTCCCTCCCCCCCACCGCCCCCCCTTCTCTCTCTCTTTCTCTCCTGTTACCCAAACTTAAAAAAAAAACAAAATCCTGTTGGCTATTAGAATGTTAAGTGAAGAGCAAAAAATTCTCTGTATGCTATAATTATAACCATATAACAAGACAAAAAAACTGATGCAAAATAAAAAAGACTAGAAGTAAATACACTAAAATGCTAACAGTACTCGTGTTTGGGTAGTGAGATTAAAAGTAAATTTGTTCTTGGGGCACCTGGGTGGCTCAGTCTGCTAAGCATCTGACTCTTGATTCCGGCTCAGGTCATGATCTCATTGAGATTGAGCCCCGCATTGGGCTCCATGCTCAGCGGGAAAGTCTGCTGTAGATTTTCTCTCCCTCTGCCCCTCCCCCTGCACATGCTCGCTCTTTCTCTCTCTCTAAAAAAGTAAATCTTTAAAAGTAAATTTGTTCTCTTCAGCAAAAGATAAATAAGTAAATAAATATAAACATAAATATAAATGTAAATGTGAGGGCATATGGAGAAAGAGATGAAACAATGTGGAAAAGTATTATTAATTGGTGAATTTAAATGAAGACTATACAGGTTTTCATTGTATCTTTTTTCCAGGTTATATATAGCTTTGAAATTTTTCAAAATATAAAGTTGGAGGGGAAAATAAAATAAACCTATCAGAATGCTTATACATTTTATGCCATAATGAACATTGCTCAAAATTATAATTATTGATTTTAATATTACCTTTTACCACACCAGCAGGCTACCTATAAAAACTGAACTCAAAGCTAATAACAAGACTAAAAACTTCCAAAATGATAGGCCTCTAATGACTTCAGAGGAAAAAGTAATACTAATAGTCACATACCAGCAGCTATGGGAATTCCAACTAGATTATAAATTAGAGCAAAGACAAAATTTATCCGAATCCTCTTGACGGTCTTCCTTGATAAGTCAATACTTGCCACTACATCCAGAAGATCATTCTGAGAACAGAAATATTTGTGATATTAGGGAGAGACTCTAACTTAACGAGTACTTTTGTAATTGATAATGTGATTCTGAAGATGATGTGTACCTTAGGGTGGGTAATATGAATTAACTATAAAGTTCAAATATTGCTGAAAATTTCAGTCAGCCTTGGAAGATGTTTTTCAGGAATTTTCCTCAGGGGTCTAGAAAACACTTTTGGGGTTATATGCTGCTATGTAGATTACCTCACTTAAAATAATCTCAGCAAGTGTTTGTTGAAGAAAATTTTATTATAAGTACGTTCCCCAATCTTATTCTTTACTTTAGAAGCTTGTCATTCTCATCTGCTTTGCTTGACTGAGAAAGTCGGGAAGTAATTAGTAGGACTTCTCATACTCCCATCTTGAATTCTCCTAGTCTCAAGGGCTGGGAGCACAGGAATTAGAAGGAAAGGGTTGTTCTACTCGATATACTTTACAACACTAACCCTGACCAGGTGGAGCAATATCACGGACCTCAACATTCAGGCCACAGGACTTACCCTTATCAAAACCACATCAGCTGCTTCAATGGCTACGTCTGTACCCGTGCCAATGGCAATCCCTACATTAGCCATCGCCAGAGCTGGAGAGTCATTGATTCCATCGCCTACCATTGCAACCCGTTTCCCCTCCTCCTGAAGTTGCTTCACCTTAGCAACCTTATGAGAAGGGAGAACTTCAGCAAACACCTTTGTAATGCCAACCTACATGAGGAAAGATAAACTCAATTCATTTCAAGAAATATTACTAGTACCTTCACTATAACACAGCAATAATGAGCATCATTTTCCACCCACCAGAGGTCCCAAATTTCAAAAGTTGATAATATCCAGTAATAGTAAGGATACAGAAAGGGGCACCTGGGTGGCTCAGTTGGTGAAGCATCTGCCTTCGGCTCAGGTCGTGATCCCAGAGTCCTGGGATCAAGCCCTGCATTGGGCTCCCTGCTCAGCTGGGAGCCTGCTTCTCCCTCTCCTTCCCACTCATTCTTTCTCTCGATATCTTTCTCTCTCTCAAATAAATAAATAAAATCTTAAAAAAAAAAAAAGAAAGGATATGGAGAAATGAGCTCTCTTAGATATTCTCGGTGGGTGAGTAAACTGTTACCATCTTTTTGGAGGGCATTTGGCAGGATCTATCAAAGTGCACACATCATTTGATTGTGCAATTCCACTTCTAGCCATATTCTGGACATATTTATACAAGTATAAAAAGATACATGTTTGGCTCCAGGGAAGATGGCAAAGTGGGGGGATCCTGGGCTCACCTCATCCCATAGACGCAACTGGATGCACACACATCAGTATGAATGGCCCAGAGAATGGTCTAAGGACTGGCAGAACAGATTCTCCACAGTTAGGTATAGAGAAGAAGCCATGTTGATTGAAGAAGGTGTGGAGGGGGAGATATGTGCTGGAGCCAGGTGGACTCCTGGGACAGTCTGTGGGAGGGAAGAGTGTGGTGGGCCTGGGGAGGGGAGAGGAACAGACCCTGACACTAAGTGCCCCAGGCACAGGGGCCTGCAGAGGGAAGGCAAGTCCCCACAGAGTTTGGCTTTGAGAACCAGAGGGGCCCGGCTTTGGAAGTTCTTACAATCAGTGGGGCTTCACACCTGGAACTTCACAAATCAGCTGGTTCAGCTCTGGGAGAGCCAGAGGGCAATAAGAAACTGAGTGTCCCCCCTGCAACGTAGACAGCACAACAAACAGCTTCTACAGCATAGTAGCAGCAGTTTGAAAAATGCCTGGGGTATACAGGAGGGAGATTTGTATACTAATCTCACAGTGTGTGCAGTAGGGGCAGGGATCTTTGGGAGTCTGCTCCAAGAACAAAAGAACTGGCAGGCAGCATTTCCCTCCCCTGCCCCCAGCCTAGATACCCCAACACCTGTGGTAACGAGCACAGTGCCAACTCTCTCCACGGAGATTGCCAACAGTGTGCCCTGCTGCCATGCAATTCTACATATCCACCCCCTCCGACCCGGCCAGACTCAGCAGTTTTCCCTGGTGACTACAGGTCCCCTCCCATAGCAGGTCAGCGTAGACCCTGCTGGAACCCCATGCCCTGCCCACGCTTTCTCCCGTAGACCTGCCCCCTCCAATTTGCCCTCGGCCGGAGCCCATCCAAAGTGGTGCCACAAGCCTGGCAGTGTGCAAGCAGTCCCAAGAGGGGTCAGAACCACTCCAAAGTGGCTCCAGCCCCAAGCAGAGGGGAAGATAATCACAGACACAAGTCCAACTGGGGACCTAGCAGTGTGCTGGAGGTAGATATCGGGTCTGATGGCAGGCTCTACCCACCGAAGAAAGTTTCTCAGGGGACAACACGGGGAGAGCACCCTGTAGTTTGATGCTACCGCATCTCTGGCAAACACCTGATCTGACACAACTCATGCTCAAGGCGGCCCTCAGACTGGCCCACTAATGCCACAGGGACCAAATCTTGCCGCCAACAGGCAAAGAGAGACAGGGACGGAAGGCAGAGGCAGAGGGAGAGGGAGAAGCAGACTCCCTGCTGAGCAGAGAACCCAGTGTGGGACTCGATCTCAAGACCCTGAGATCATGACCTGAGCCAAAGGCAGGCGCTTAACCGACTGCACGGAAGGCAAACGTGGCTCAGCCAAAATAGTCCAGTGCACACAACACACATAGGAGACACCAGTGAAGTGCCAGGATCTAGTGAACTGGGGACACTGCCCTGCAGGTACTAAAGGACCTCTTCTTCATAAGGACACCAGTTTCAAGAGCAGGAGATGTAGCTGACTTTTCTAACACATAGAATCAGACGGAGAAAGTTAGACAGAATAAGGAAACAGAGGAATATGTTCCAAATGAAAGAACAGGACAAAATCACAGCAAGAGAGCTAAATGAAATGAAAATAAGTAATATGCCTGATAGATAACTTAAAGTAATGGTCATAAGGATACTCACTGGACTTAAGAAAACAGTGGAGACTTCAGTGTGACTGTCAACAAAGAGACAGAAAACATTAAAAAGAAGCAAATGGAGATGAAGAACTCAATAGGTGAAATTAAAAATATCCTAGAGAGAATAAACAGGAGACTAGAGGACCCACAGCAAATATCCTCCTCAATGGTGAAAAACAGATCTTTTCCCCTAAGGTCGGGAACAGAAAAAGGATGTCCACTGTCACCAGTTTTATTCAACATAGTACTGGATGTCCTAGCCACAGCAATCAGACAACAACAAAAAAAATAAAAGGCATTTGGAGCGCCTGGGTGGCTCAGTCGGTGAAGCACCTGCCTTCAGCTCAGGTCATGATCTCAGGGTCCTGAGATCGAGTCCCGCATCGGGCTCTCTGCTCAGCAGGGAGTCTGCTTCTCCCTCTCCCTCTGCCTCTGCCCCCGACTCATGCTCTCTCTCTATCAAATAAATAAATAAATAATATTTTTTTAAAAAAAGAAATAAAAGGCATCCAAATTGGTGAGGAAGAAGTAAAACTTTCCCTATTTGAAGATGACATCATACTATATATAGAAAGGCCCAAAGACTTCACCAGAAAACTACTAGAACTGATGAAGGAATTCAGTAAAGTCGCAGGATACAAAATCAATATACAGAAATCCATTGCATTTCTAAATACTAATTATGAAGTAGCAGAAAGAGAAATTAAGAAAACAACAACATTTATAATTACACCAAAAATAATGAAATATGTAGGAATAAGCTTAACCATAGAGGTGAAAGACCAGTACTCTGAAAACTATAAAACACTGATGAAAGCCATCGAAGATAACCAGACAAATGGGAAGATACTCCATGCTCATGGATTGGAAGAACAAATGTTAATATGTCCGTACAACCCAAAGCAATATAGAGATTTAATGCAATCTCTATCAACATACCAACAGCATTTTTCACAGAACTGGAACAAATAATCTTAACATTTGTATGGAACCACAAAACACTTTGAATAGCCAAAGCAATGTTGAAAAAGAACAAAACCGGGGCGCCTGGGTGGCTCAGTTGGTTAAGCGACTGCCTTCGGCTCAGGTCATGGTCCCAGAGTCCTGGGATCGAGTCCCACATCGGGCTCCCGGCTCAGAGGGGAGCCTGCTTCTCCCTCTGACCCTCTCCCCTCTCATGCTGTTTCTCTCTCTCTCTCTCAAATAAATAAATAAATAAAATCTTTAAAAAAAAAAAAAGAAAAAAGAAAAAGAACAAAACCGGAGGTATCACAATCCCAGATTTCAAGATATACTATAAAGCTTGTGGTAATCAAAACAGGATGGTACTGGCACAAAAACAGACACATAGATCATTGGAACAGAATAGAGAGTCCAGAAAAAAACCAGGATTATATGGTCAATTAATCTTTGAAAAAAGAGGAAAATATGCCATAGGAAAAAGTCTCCTCAACAAATGGTGTTAGAAAAACTGAACAGTTATGTACAAAAAAATGAAGCTGGACCACTTTCTTACACCATAATAAAATAAATTCAAAATGGATTAAAGAATTAAATGTGAGACAGGAAACCATAAAACTCCTAGCAGAGAACACAGGCAGTAATTTTTCTCACTTTGGCCATAGCAACATCTCTCTAGATAGGTCTGCTGAGGCAAGGGAAACAAACGCAAAAATAAACTATTGGGATAACATCAAAATAAAAAGCTTCTGCACAGCGAAGGAAACAATCAATAAAACTAAAAAGCAACCTACAGAATGGGAGAAGACATTTGCATATGACATATCTGATAAAGGGTTGGTATCCAAAATATATAAAGAACTTACCAAACTCAACACTCAAAAAACAAAAAATCCAGTCAAGAAATGGACAGAAGACATGAACAGACATTTCTCCAAAGAAGATATATAGGTTGGCCAACAGACACGTGAAAAGATGCTCAACATTATTCATCATGAGGGAAATGCAAATCAAAACCATAATGAGATATCACCTTACACCTGTCAGAATGGCTAAAATCAAAAACTCAAGAAACAGGTGCTAGCAAGGATGTGGAAAAAAGGGAACCCTCAGGCACTGTTGTGGGGAATGCAAACTGGTGCAGCCACTCTGGAAAACTGTATGGAGATTCCTCAAAAGGCTAAAAATAGAACTACTGTTTGATCCAGTAATTCCAATACTGGGTATTCACACAAAGAATATGAAAACACTAATTCAAAAAGATATATGCACTGCTATGTTTATTGTAGCATTATTTACAATAGCCACGATATGGAAGCAGTCCAAGTGTCCACTGACAGATGAATGGATAAAGAATATGTAGTATATATATACAATGGAATATTACTCAATCATAAAAAAGAATGAAATCTTGCCATTTGCAACAACATGGATGGATCTAGAGGGTATAATGCTAAGTGAAATAAGTCAGTCAGAGAAAGACAAATACCATATGATTTCACTCATATGTGGAATTTAAGAAACAAAACAAATGAACAAGGGAAGACAGACAGACAAGCCAAAAACCAGACTCTTTAACTATAGTTAGGTGGGAGGATGGATAAAATAGGTGAAGGGGATTAAGAGTACACTTACCATGATGAGCACTGAGTAATGTATAGGACTGTTGAATCACTATGTTGTACACCTGA
This sequence comes from Neomonachus schauinslandi, assembly GCF_002201575.2. Taxonomy (NCBI): domain Eukaryota; kingdom Metazoa; phylum Chordata; class Mammalia; order Carnivora; family Phocidae; genus Neomonachus; species Neomonachus schauinslandi. Next base: position 64,926,527 of record NC_058419.1, read on the forward strand.
GTCTAATCTAACACTGTATGTTAACTATACTGGAACTAAAATAAAAATTTTAAAAATAAATAAAAAATAAAAAATGAAAGCTCTGTGAAAACCACCCCCCAAAAAAGATGTATGTCCAAAGATTTACATCACTGCCTGTTTGTAACAAAATTTTCAAAACCACCTAAATACCCATCATTAGAGGAATGTTTAAGTAAATTATGATACATCCATACCATAGAATTCCATGTAGTAATGCTGAAAGGCTAAAATAACTTTGTATGTTCAGCTATGGACAAAGCTCCAAAGCAAACAGCTGGGGCACCTGAGTGGCTCAGTTGGTTAAGCATTTGCCTTCGGCTCAGATCATGATCCCAGGGTCCTGGGATCGAGTCCCGCATTGGGCTCCCTGCTTAATAGGGAGTGTGCTTCTCCCTTTGCCTCTGCCCTGCCCCCCTGCTCCTACTCTCTCTCTCAAATAAATAAAATCCTTTAAAAAATAAAATAAATAAAAAATAAAAAGCAAACTCCTGAACGAACAATCATTAGAAAAATGATGTAATTTATGTTGAAAATACCAGAACTATACATTTGTATATGAACACAAATGCCTACGAAAAATTGGGGATAGGACTGGACAGGGAGCTTGGGAAAAGGGTAACTTAAACTTTTTATTTTATATCCTTCTGCATTTTTTATAATGTACTCATATATTACTTGTGTTATTTAATAGAAGAGGGAGGAGGCATTCTGAAGTAGAAAAGACTAGTATGAGAAAAGTTTTGTAGATAAGGCAAATGTGGGGGTCAGGAGCAGAAAAATATGTCAAACTGGTGCATTAGGCGATGGTTCCACCAGTGATGTTCAGGATGGACTAGAGAGGGAAGTGCCTGGAGCTTTTGCTGTAATTTAGGCAGGAGAGATTGGGCACCTGAGAGCCTGGCTTAGGCTGGCAGCACTGGTAAAGAATAGGAGCAACATTTCTAAGGAAGTATCAACAGAAACTAGTGTAGGGTGTCACTGAAGCATTTCATGAATTAAGTAAATGTTTTTTTTTAGTTATAAGAGTAACACAAAGTCCAAACTCCTTCCAACATAGCACGCCAACTGTTCTTTAAAGAACCAGGTATCGATACTCCGTGATAAGGAAAATAATAGGTAATATGAATCTTTAGCACTTGAAAGCAAGAAGCAAAATGTATATGAGGAATTAGAAGTCACCACATACCCCCCACCCCAACCACTAAGTAAACCAATTACCTGAGAAGCAATAGATCGAGCTGTTTTACTGTTGTCTCCAGTCATTAGAACTACTTCTAAGCCCATAGATTTCAAAATGCGGACAGCCAATTCTGCTTCAGGCTTCACTGTGTCAGCGATTGCTATCAAGCCACACAGCTCATCTAATATAGGAGGTATCAGAAAATAAGAGAGTTTGGAATATGCTGAGAGCAGGAATAATACTCTAACTTAAAATTTGAGAAGGAAATTAATTTTGTTAAGCAAAGCTGTTCAGGGCTTAAGCTTAATTCAAAATGTCTCCAAGCCCACACAGGCTGTATTCCACAAAATCTGTGACAAACCTCCATATTGAGTTATGAAAATTTCAGAGTGAGGTAGGGGTTACTAATGAAAGTAGTAATTGGAAAGTTGAAAGAGAGATCTTATTGGATACTAAAAGACTTTTTTTTTTCCTTTGAGAAGTATTGGTCAATAGTTCCAAACACTTTAGTTCATTTAAAGGCAAATGAAACTGAAAACTAATACTTTTTTTTCTTTTTAAGGTGAAGGGGGTGGATTGAGGCCAAACTGGCATTTATTTTTATTTTTATTTTTTAAAGATTTTTTTTTTTTTAATTTGACAGAGAGAGACACAGCGAGAGAGGGAACACAAGCAGGGGGAGTGGGAGAAGGAGAAGCAGGCTTCCCGCCAAGCAGGGAGCCCAATGCGGGGCTCGATCCCAGGACTCTGGGATCATGACCTGAGCCGAAGGCAGACGCTTAACGGCTGAGCCACCCAGGCGCCCCTGGCATTTATTTTTTTAATTTTTATTTTTTAATTTTTTTAAATTTAATTTTATTTTATTGTTATGTTAGTCCCCATACAGTACATCGTTAGTTTTTGATGTAGTGTTCCATGATTCATTGTTTTTGTATAACACCCAGTGCTCCATGCAATACATGCCCTACTTAATACCCACCACTGGGCTAACCCATCCCCACACCCCCGTCCCCTCTGAAACCCTCAGATTGTTTCTCGGAGTCCACGGTCTCTCATGGTTCCTCTCCCCCTCTGATTCCCCCCCTTCATTTTTCCCTTCCTTCTCCTAATGTCCTCCATGCTATTCCTTATGTTCCACAAATAAGTGAAACCATATGATAATTGGCTTTCTCTGCTTGACTTATTTCACTTAGCATAATCTCCTCTAGTCCCATCCATGTTGATGTAAAAGTTGGGTATTCATCCTTTCTGATGGCTGAGTAGTATTCCATTGTATATCTGGACCACATCTTTATCCATTTGTCTGCTGAAGGGCATCTTGGCTCTTTCCATGGTTTGGCTATTGCGGACATTGTTGCTATGAACATTGGGGTGCATATGGCCCTTCTTTTCACTACATCTGTGTCTTTGGGGTAAATACCCAGTAGTGCAATTGCTGGGTCAGAGGGTAGCTCTATTTTTAATTTTTTGAGGCACCTCCACACTGTTTCCCAAAGTGGCTGTACCAACTTGCATTCCCACCAACAGTGTAAGAGGGTTCCCCTTTCTCCACAACCTCTCCAACGTTTCTTGTCAATTTTTGAAAACTGGCATTTTATACTGGGGAAAGAAATCACTGCAAGTAGTTATTTTATTTTAAAAACAAGAGTAAGGGGCGCCTGGGTGGCTCAGGCAGTTAAGCGTCTGCCTTCGGCTCAGGTCATGATCCCAGGGTCCTGGGATCAAGCCCTGCATCGGGCTCCATGCTCGGCGGGAAGCCTGCTTCTCCCTCTCCTACTCCCCCTGCTGTGTTCCCTCTCTCGCTGTGTCTCTCTGTGTCAAATAAATAAATAAAATCTTTTAATAATTAAAAAAAATTAAAAAATAAAAACAAAAGTAAATGGTATGTTCTGCTTCTTCCTGAACCTAAAAATGTCATAGTTAAGATACTGCCTTCATGCTTAGCAAGCATTATAAATGTTGACTAATTAATCTCACAGCTAGAAATTTACCCAAGAAATAATTTAACAAAAGAAAGCACCTAAAACCTCATAGATGTTTATCATAGTGTTATTTATAATAATGAAATATTAAGAATAGTTTAAATTTCCAACAAGGGAATTATTACCTTAGTTACAATATATAATAAATTATGCAGAATTAAAATTAGAAAATATTTATGAGTATAGCAAATAAATGAATAAAGCAAAATATAATAGGTGTATAAGGGATTTTAAATTTTTATTCAACTTTATTGAGGTAAAATTTATATGCAGAATACACCCACTTAAAAAGAGTATTATACTAGTATTATAATTCTGTACATATATTATATTGTATATAGCATATATATACAAAAAAACCCAGAAATGGAATACATGCAATTAAAACTGACATTGAGTTAGGATGATGAGATTATAGATATTCTTTTATTTGCTATTACTTTAATGTTATGTTATTTTTAGGTTTTAAAAAAATCTTTGATTAGCTTTTTTATTTTTGGGGGGAGAGGCAATCACTAAAAACAAAATTTTATTTATTTAATTTATTTATTTTTACTTTTTACTTTTTATTTATTTTTATTATTATTATGTTCAATTAGCCAGCATAGAGTACATCATTAGTTTTTGATGTAGTGTTCAACGATTCATTAGTTGCTTATAACACCGGGTGATGGGTATTAGGGAGAGCATGTGTGGTGATGAGCACTGGGTGTTATACGCAACTATTGATTAGCTTTTTTACAAAAACATAGGTTAGGGAGGAAAATAACAAAGCCAGGCAAATGCAAGAGAATTCTAAATTAATCAGTAACAATTAGGTATTGCTAACATTTTCACTTTGCATTCAGGCTGCTTTTCAAAAGCCCTCAAGTTCAGAAGTCTCTCAAAAATATACATAAAATAATTACTGAGATCACAACATTGAGTCACAGTGTACTTATGGAAAACCTTACCATCAACTGCCACCAATACAGCAGTCCGACCTTTTCTTTCATGTTCAGTCATGGAATCATCTACATCGTTGCTAATAACAAGACCATTTCTAGTCATCCACTCCCGGTTACCAATGAGGACTTTGTACTGCTGGGCATTAAGAGCATCTGAAATAAAGTACAGAAAGAACATTTAGTGAGATCGTTTAATATTTATAACAACCCTGTGAGGTATGTTCTTCCTGTCTAACCTTACACAGTCACTATGTTGTATTTTTGGTAGACCACAGCCTACAACAGTGATTTCCAAATTTTCAAGGAACATACTTTGCTCTTCTATGCTTTTGGGCCTTTGCACATGTTGCTGTCTCCACCTGGAATGTCCTTACCCCTCCTCTCCAGTTATCAAACTCCATCATATTCTTCAAGAGCCAGTTCAAATGCTTCTTTCTTGGTGAAGCTTTCCCTTTGATCTTCCACACAAATGAATTAAATCCAAAATATTTATTGTGCATCAGTAGCTGATTGTAGTAGTAGTAGTTGGATGGAAACATACAACTATACTGATGTCTCATTTTATTTATTTATTTATTTTTTTATTTATTTAAGACAGAGAGAGACCAGGGGCGCCTGGGTGGCTCAGTTGGTTAAGTGACTGCCTTCGGCTCAGGTCATGATCCTGGAGTCCCAGGATCGAGTCCCGCATCGGGCTCCCTGCTTGGCAGGGAGTCTGCTTCTCCCTCTGACCCTCCTCCCTCTCATGCTCTCTGTCTCTCATTCTCTCTCTCTCAAATAAATAAATAAAATCTTTAAAAAAAAAAAAAAAAGACAGAGAGAGACTGAGAGTGAGCATGAGCAGGGGAGAGGGGCAGAAGCAGGTTCCCCGCTGAGCAGGGAGCCCAACACGGGGCTCAATCCCAGGACCCTGGGATCATGACCTGAGCTGAAAGCAGCCGCTTAACTGACTGAGCGACCCAGGTGCCTCCACTGATGACTCATTTTAAACATGTGACCACTAACTTGACGCAAGTCCTTAGAGTTGTCTGGCAATTCTACACTTCCCCAGTCCATTCATTTTCCGTTCCTTCTAGAGGGCTATTTTGTACCTTCTCTTCTCCCACCCTCATCTATGGCCAGATGATGAATCTGCTTCCTACTTCAGAAAGAATTAAAAGCAATCAGAAGAGAACTTCAAGCTCTCACTGCCACAGCTAACCAGCTGCCTGTGCCTACGTACACACCAATCTAGCTTCTCTTCTATTCTAAACGGCCCCTGCTCCTATTTAAGACCAACCTCTCCACTTACGTACTAGACCCCCTTCCTTTGCTTATTCTAGAACATCTCTCCTACAATTCTCTCCTCTTTCTCCTGCATAATCACATTTTCTATCTCTGTTGCACATAGTCCTATCTTTAAAAACAAAACAAAACAAAACAAAAAAACCTCTCTTGATCTCACTTAACTCTTTACTACTGCCCCAAATTTCTGTTTCTATACACAGCAAAACTTCTTGGAAGTGTTGTCTCTATTGACTATCTCCAATTCATATCTTCCCAAATTCTTTTGTGAACCCACTCCAATAAAGCTTTTGTCTCTACTACTCCAAAGAGTTGTTCACACAGTATGCCAGTGACCTTTACTTTCATAAACCTAATGGCTAATTATTGTTCCTCATCTTACTTGCCTTATTAGCAGCATTTAACACAGTTGATCGCTCTCTCCTTCTTGAAATACTTTCTTTCCTTGGCTTCTAGGACACCAAATTCTTATGAGTTACCTCTTCACTTACCACTTCTTCTCAGTCTTCTTTGCTGATCTCCCTGATCTCTTAACTTATTGTATTGTAGGGCTCAATCCTTAAACCATTCCCCCCCCATCTACTCTCACTCCTTGGTGATCTTATCCAGTCTCATATCTTTAAATACAATCTATACCAGCTTTGTCCAACAAGATTTGGAAATGTTCTGTATCTGCGGTTTAATACAGTAGCCACTAGCAACATGTGGCTATAGAGCAATGAAATGTGGCTAGTATGGCTGAAGGGCTGAACTTTAAATTAAATTTATTTTTTTTAAGTTTACTTATGTATTTCTTTTAAGTAATCTCTACACCCAACGTGGGGCTCAAACTCATGACCCCAAGATCAAGAGTCACATGCTCTTCCGACTGAGCCAGCCAGGTGCCCCTGAATTTTAAATTAAATTTAAATAATTTAAGTTTAAGTAGTCACATGTAATGAATGGCTATCATACTGGAAGGCCCAGATCTATAGGTGGACGACTACCAAATCTATGTCTCCAACCTAACTCTGTTTCCTTGAACTGCAGACTTGTGCAGCCAACTGCCTACTTGTTATTTCCACTTATATGGCACTTGACTATCTAACAGGCACTCAAATTTAACATGTAAAAAACTGATCTCCTGATCAGTTCTCCTCAATATTGCCCTTCCAATGGTCTTCCCCATTCTACTTAAATGGTAACTTCATCCTCCTAAAATGTTTAGGCCACAAACCTTGGCATAATTCTTGACTCCTGTTTCTCCCATACCCCACATCCAATCTGTGAGAAAATTTGTCAGCCAGCTCTCCCTTCAAAACACACTCAGATTCTGACCACTTCTTATGATCTCTACTGCTACCACATTGGTCCAAACCATTCTTATCTTTCACCTGGATTATGGCAACAGCCTACTAACTCATTTCCCTGCTTCTGTCCTTCCCCCTATTGCTCCAAGAGTGTATTTTTATCACAGCAGCCAGGGTAATACTTATAAAACATTAAGTTGGATTCTGTCACTCCTATACACAAAACTCTCCAATGGCTTCCCATCTCAAGGGTAAAAGCCAAAATTCTTTCAATGTCCTTACATAATCTAGTCCTGTACTACTCTCTAACCTTATCTCTTACCCCCTTCCCACTCATTTACTCTGCTCCAGGCACACTGTTCTCCTTGTTGTTCCTCAAACTAGGCTTGGGTACTTAACATCCCTCCTACCTGGAATGCTCTTGTCACAGATATTCACATAGCTTTCTCCCTCCCCCTTCTCAGGTTTTTGAACCTGAGGACTACCCTGATCATCCTATGTAAAATAGGACCCAATACTCACAGCATTCCCTATACCCCTCTACCCTTCTTTATTTTCCTCTACAGCACTATCTCCATCAGACATATTATATTTTCTTATCTCTTTGCTCACTGTTTTGTGTTCTCCCACCAGGAAAATAAGTTCCAAAAGATAGTGACTTTGTCTATTCTGCTAACTGTTGATTCTTTAGGGTCTTGAACAGTGCTTAATAAAAGGTGTCAAATGAACAAAATTACTATGTGTCAGTGCTTGGTACTGGAAGTTCACAAATAATAAATTGTTGGTAGAATCAGGTAAATAAAGTATTATCATGCAGTGTACCTAGCACAAAAACACAGAGATTAAGTACAGTTATGATTTAAAAAGAAGAGCAAATATCTCTGCCTATACATGTCAGTCGGCAAAGTCTTCACTGAAGAGATATGTGAGCTGACTTTTGAAAAATGAAAATAAGTTCATGAGGTAGATGCCACTGTAGACAACAACATTACCCAGAGGAAACAGTGAATGAAATGATCTAATAAGCATGAAATGACACAATGTAAAAAGGAACTGTAAGTAGTTCCATATGAATGGAACACAGGGTACATGGAGGTCAGTGGAAAAAGACAAAATGGGTGATGTAGGCAGGCAGGAGACATATCATGGGGAACGGACCTGGAACAAAGTCTAGAGAGACTGGTCTTAAGTCCCACAGGAGACAGCCAGCAAGCCAGGATCCCTAACAGAATCGAACTGATAGGGTTTAGGATACAAGCAAACCTCCAAAACAAAGATTTTCTGAGGGATGGGCATAACTTTTATCACATTCCTCCAAAGGTTCATGATTCAAAAATAAATTATAAACCACTATAATAAAAGGTACTAGTCAGACAGTTATATAATCATATTTGCAGGTTAGCAAAATCACTCAAGCACAAATGGGTAGGGAGGTGCTAGAACACTTAGGTGGGTATATTATGTTTTGGGGCAGATGGATAGACAAACCAGAAACTCAGAAAACAGGCCTTGGCTAGAGATGTGGATTTTGGAGTGCCAGCAGAAGCCTACAGATGGCAGAACAAGCAATAGACATGAAGGAGATTGTACAGAGAGTATATAAAATGAGAAAAAGACAAAGAACAAAACCCTGGGGATACCCAACATTTGAGAGCAGGAGAAAAGAGGAATCAGAGGAGGATTGGAAGCAACAGCCAGGTAGGTAAGAAGATAATTTAGAGAATGAATGGTCATGAAATTAAAAGAAAGAGCTTTAGGAAGGAAGAAATGGTCAACATTCTCAAATGCCTTGGGCATTTGAGGTCATGCAGGATGCAGACTGAGAAGAAACCACTGGAGTGAGTACTGAACAAGGTCATCAATGCACTTAGAAAAAACAGTTTCAGTAGTATGGATGGGGCAGAAGCCAGGCTGTGTGGTGAATAAGTGAATTCAGCAAACCTAGACTACTCTTTCTAGAAGCTTAGATATAAAGGAAAAAAAGAGACAGGATACAGTCTAAAAGGGATTACAGTGATAGTGATGGAAGAAATGTTTGTATGTTTAGCAGAAGGAGCTAGTACAGAGAGTGGGAAAATAAAGAAGCGAGGGGATGTAACAGAGTAAGGTCCCTGAAGAATCAAGAGAGGGTGGGATCTAGAGCAAAGATGATGGGATTCATTATGCAGGATGAGGGATACCTTTTCTCCTGAAAAAGGAATCATGCTTGGCAAAAAGTTGACAGACCAAATGTCTGAGAACCTTAATTTTCCATGTGAAAAATAAACCTGATAACTTGCTTAGGGAACAAGGGAGAAGGCCACGGTATCTCGTAAAAGATATAAAAGGTTTAGAGTAGCTGTGGTAAGAAATAAAAGAAAGATAGCTGAACTAATATGGAAGATCAGCTAAGACTAGAATTCAGCACCCTATGGTAGAATCAAGGAGCAGCACAGTTGGGAAATGTTCTCGAGTAACTCAAGTGAAGTGACCAGAAGGCCTATGGTAAAATTATTTGACAGAATGAAACCATGATGCCAATTTTTGTTTCTTATCTAACAGTTCAGGTTTATAAAGGTAGACATCTGTTAATATTTGTCCCATAATTGGTACTATGAAGAAAATTAGCTTACTTGAGAGCTGGGCATCAATAATCATGGAAGATGAAGTTGATGACTGTTCATTACTTGCACCAATTTGAACCAGGGATGCATTTTTAATATTATTTTCCTCTATCTTCCAGTTATTCTTATGTAGCAAGCCTTCAATATTGATGACTTTACAGCTAATACCACAGCCTGGCACAACCTGGAAATCTACGCAGGTACCCAAGGTTTCAGTGTCCAGCTCCTAACAAATAGAAACAGAAGGATTTCTTCTGCTGTTCTAATAATCCAAGGTCATCAATAGCACAATCAAGGATTACTGCTGGTTAATTCTAAATGTTTAGACACATGCTGCATGCCCGGTTAATTCTAAATGTTTAGAACAAAACATCAGAATTGTTTATTTTAATCGCACTCTCTAAAATTTATACCAAGTTTAGAGAAAGAAAACATGGAAGGTTTACCAGTATTCTCTGCCCTTTCCAGTAGAGAATTACAAGTTAAATATTTAATTCTACTGTCAAGTCAGATTTTCTATTCAGTACAGGGCAAAGGGTAACAAAGAACAGGGCCTTTAGTTACCAGAGTGCCTCTCTAGTATGATTCTGTGTCCTTAGTAAGCCAAAGAATTTTGGTGGCCATCATTGTTTCCTGGCTCTTTATATCTTCATCCTCTCTGTTGTTTGGTTTGGGTGTAAAGAAGCCAGGTCAGTAAAATAGTAAATTGGTAAAAAGGAAAGAACACCAATGATAGGAATTGCCACATCATAACTGTAAAATTATGAGATAATTTACAAAGAACTTACACAAATCAGTGAAAAAAAAGGTAAACAATCCTATGAAAAAAACAGGCAAAGGATACAAGCAGAAAAGTTACAGAAAAAGAAATTCAAATGGCCAATGAAAAGATGTTCAACCCAATTTATAATTATGGAAATGCAAAGCAAACCATCAATGAGTAAATATTTTTTTATTTATTAAATTGGAAAAAATAAAGTAAGAATGTGGGGAAATGAGCACTAATAACTTTTGGTGAAAGTATAAACTGGTACAACCCTTCACATGGGTATTGGTAATATTTGCTATGTGGGCATTGGTAATATTCATCAGAATTTAACTGCATGTATCCTTTGATCTAGTAATTGCATTGATAGGCATTTAACATAAATATAAACTTGCAAAAGCTGACAAGAACATTAACCGTACACTGTAAGAGACAAAAAAAACCCAATCATACAGTAGAACACAATATAGCCATTAAACATAATGAGGCAGATCTATATGTCTTAATATGGAAAAATCATTCAATAAAATAAAAAAAAAAAAGGTACCAAAGATTGGTCACTGTTGTGACCTTTCTACATGAAGTCTAAAACATAATAAATGCATATATGTTCAGATATGTATTTAAAATAGTTAACAAATGCACACTTTGGGGACTATACTAAAAATGACTGAATTGTACAATTTATAATGAACTTTAGAGTATGTGAATTGTATCTCAGTAAAGCTGTTACAGTAGTCCTCCCTCCCCCATCCACGGTTTCACTTTCCTTGGTTTCAGTTACTCGTGGTCAACTGTGGTCTGGAAGCAGATGATCCTCTTTCTGACATAGTGTCAGAAGGTCGACTGTAGCCTAGCACCAAGTCACAATGCCTACATCATTCATCTCATTTCATCTCATCACACAGGCATTTTACCATCTCACATCATCACAAAAAGGGTGAGTACAGTACAATAAGTAATTTTGAGAGAGAGAGAAAGACCATATTCACATAACTTTTATTACAGTATATTGTTATAATTATTCTATATTATTAATAGTTACTGTTGTTAATATCTTACTAATTTATAAATTAATTTGTAAATTAATTTACATTGATATTTAAATTAATTAATTTTAATAATTAATATAATTTGTGATATTTTAATTAATTAGTATTAATAAAATATAACATACATTATAATCTCTTGGCTAATTTATAAATTAAACTTTATCATAGGTATGTATGTATAGGAGAAAACATAGTATATATAGGGTTCAGTACTCTGCAGTTTCAAGCATCCACTCGGGTCTTGGAACATATCCCCTGCAGATAAGGAGAGACTACTGTATTTTAAAAGACTGCTAACAGATTAACACTTGTTAGACTCTGGAGAGAGGAATTATGAAAGGGGGCAGGGGGGGGCGCCTGGGTGGCTCAGTTGGTTGGGCGACTGCCTTCGGCTCAGGTCATGATCCTGGAGTTCCGGGATCGAGTCCCACATCGGGCTCCCTGCTCGGCGGGGAGTCTGCCTCTCCCTCTGAGCCTCCTCCCTCTCATGCTCTCTGTCTCTCATTCTCTGTCTCACAAATAAATAAAATTTAAAAAAAAAAAAAAAAAAAAAGAAAGGGGGCAGGGAATGAGGCTTTCCTTTTTCATTATGTAACTCTCTGTATGCATTACGTTTTAATTTTTTAGTCAACAGGGGTTATCCGTGTGATAAAATTATAGTTAATTTCTGCTTTCATCTTTATACTCTTCTGTATAAAGAAACTAACACATATTCTAAAATAAATTGAGAAAATACAAGTCTCTCGAGCCTCCTACCAACTATATATGTAAATCACAAACGCCAGTTTGTATTTGGTCTGTGTAATTCCTGTAGAGGACAACTACATTAATAAACAAAGGAAAAATTGTACCTGCTTGCAGTACTTGGTTATGGCTGCTCCTAGAGGGTGTTCACTGTTACTTTCAGCAGTTCCCACGATGGCCAGGATCTTACTGCGTGATATTCTGTTACTTTCCACTAGAACCTTTACTTGGTTCACTACTGGGGTTCCATGGGTAATGGTTCCAGTCTTATCAAACACCACTACCTTCACCTGTAAGAAAATTAAAATACACTGCACCTATATGACTTGATAGTCCTTAATACTACCTTTCCAAAAATAAGAAATAGGTTTACTTTGACAGATGAATATTTTGTTTCTTAATAAATTGACCTTTGACTTAATTGGAGTTGAACTGTCTTTGAGTGAGCAAAAGTAAGGGAGAATAAGGGAAAAGATACTCTAAGTTACATCTAATAGTCCTCCCTTGCAAATGTTCAACCATACTGTGAATATATGTTAAACAACTAGAGCTAATTGTTAATAGTTGACTGTTAATAAGTACTTAAGAATTGACTCTGCCTCAGGGAAAGAGAAAAGCTTTCAATACTAACGAATTCCAGAACTGTAGTGGAAATCTGGGCAGTAGGCATATGATTATAAGAGAAAGGTAAGTAATTAAGTTGAAGTGAGCACCAGATAAGACCTGCTGGTTTGCTTTGACTTTATTGGGTCTAGATGAGAAGCTTGGTCTGAGAAGAGACAGCTCAGTGAACCCATGAGGGAAATTGAGCCCAGACAGGAAAAAGGAAGAATCTGGACTTAGAGAACACAGTCACCCCACAGTAAAATTGGAATACAAACCTTGAAAAATGAATACCTTGAGGAACCAAGATGAAAAGAGATATAATAATGAAATACAAAGCATAATTCTGAACAAGAGAAAAAATAGCTATAAAGAGTACTATGGAAACAACTGAGGAAACTGGAATATGGACTCATGGTTAGATAACAGTATTACAGCAATGTCAATTTCTTGATTTTGATCTCTGTACTATGATTATGTAAGAGAATGTCCTTGTTCTTAGGAAAGGAACCTGATATCTGCAGTAAAGGATATACAGGAGTTCTTTATGCTGTTCTTTCAATTCTTAAGTTTGAAATTATATCAAAGTCAATAAAAAATTACTATAAACACTAACAGCTTGTATTGACTGGTTATAAGAGGTTCCAAATCTGTTCTAAGCTGTGTTCTGTGTTTACTACATGCATCTGTATATAGTTTATATCCTCACAATAAGAACATATTAGAAGGAACATGGTTTTAGTTGAAGTCAAGTAGCCTTGATTGAAATTGTTTTGGAAATCCTAATATGAGAGAGATGAGGGATAAGATTATATTTTTGAAGTCATAGCGGCAAACTGTCAGCTAGTGGGAAAGGCAAAGAAACTGCAATGTTACTATAAGCACCATCTCACGGTGAAGAACACAAACATGGGGTCGCATTTTTCCTGGGCAAATACCCCTTCTGTCTTCCTGACCTGAAGACATTTCTAATCTAAACTGGAAGAGGACTCCACTTTTTCCACATCAGGGTCTGCTCTGAGAAAGTAGGCCTGGAGTAGTTTTAGAGATCTTAGATAACTAAGACCAATCCAGAACAGAACCAAAATAACACCCTTCCTACCTCAACCCTCAGGATAGTCCCAGAAGAAGCTCGGCTTATGGACCATGTAGAAATAACTCTGGATTCTCTTTCTCAATAGGGGTGCTATTGCCAGTTTGGATGGGACAATTCTTAGTTCTGGGGACTATCTTACCTTATGAGCCATCTCCAATGGCTCGCCACCTTTGATTAGTATGCCATTTTGAGCGCCTACTCCTGTACCCACCATCACAGCAGTCGGAGTGGCTAGTCCCAGTGAACAGGGGCATGCAATGCACAGAACTGTGATAGAGGCTTGGAAAGCAAAGCGTATTATCGTTTCTGTTCGGGAGATACTTCTGTTATATCCCTTTAGGAGAAAGGCATGAATTTCGGTTATTGATCTAGAGCTGTATAAAACAAAAGGAACAAAGCTTAACTCTATTTAAATAAAACCACATTTTTCAAGTCACACATAATCCTACTTAGCTGCCAATGTATACAATTTGGTTACTAGTAAAAAAAACACCTTTTTTCTTCTTGTATGAATATAAGAAATTGCGACATTATTGGTAAACAAGTCATAGTCCTAAAATTAGGAATTCATTTTTGCGGATTCCAGAGTTACAAACTATGCAGTTCATCTAAAGAACATGAAAGTCAGCTTTTTACCTCTATATTGAGAATGAGTGCTTTTACTAGGGATTTTCAAAAATAGCTGCAAATATGGGACCTAATTCTCAGCAAATCTGATCCTGAAGAAAAAGAATTTTGAATCTCTGTATACTAGGACCATAAATCTGCCTTTCACACTATACTTTAAAGACAATGGAAAAATCACCCAGCATGCAAAGGAAGCTTACTCCTATTTCAGTAAAATTCTTTTGAACATAACAGTGTGAACTGAGTATATCAGGTAGTATACAGCTCTTAGTGACATTGAATATTTGCTGTGTGAGTAAATACAACTGACAGTATTAGGGGAAATCTCCTAAGCACTCCCTGAACTCATGAGAAAAATCCCTAAGGGATACACATTCCAAAATACTTCTCAGCAATCTTCTTGTTCAATGTGTAATTAGCCAATGTGAATCATTTAAAAAAATTTTTAGGGGTGCCTGGGTGGCTCAGTCGGTTAAGCAGCTGCCTTCGGCTCAGGTCATGATCCCAGGGTCCTGGGATCGAGCCCCGCATTGGGCTCTCTGTTCAGTGGGGAGCCTGCTTCTCCCTCTCCCTCTGCCTGCTGCTCCCCCTGCTTGTGCTCTCTCTATCTTTTAAAAAGTTTTTATATTATACTAATGACCATATATCATGAAGTAGATACATAGTTTTTTGATTCTACCTGTTCTATTTTTTTTTTTACATTCAGAATTTTTATTTCAAAACAAAGAACCACAGTAACATTATAACAGAAACATCCACTTGGAAATATTCACAATCTGGTCACTGAGAAATGGGAAAACTTCCACACTGCATTACTGCCAACCCACTGTTTTTGAGGACCCAGAAGCACAGGTGCAATTAGAAGAAGTCACCTGTTCCAACAAAGTCCCATTCCATAGCTCTGTGAGTTTTTATCCCAAGGCTCAACGACCAGAGGGAACCGTGAGAACTGGTAACTAAAATACTGTCATAGGCAAGGGTTTGGCTAAAGGGCCTGGAATGTGTAAGCACAAAGGAGAGAAAGGGAGATCAAGCAACATATGAAAAGGGGAAAAGGCAGTAACTGTCATGGGGTCCAATTTCCATTTATAAAAATACTAGGAAACTAGATGATCTGTGGAGGTGTCCGTGACCTGTGGCAAGCATAAATCCCTCCATCTCATCTAACTCCCTGAAATGTTCCAGAGTTAGAAGTCTTCGTTTTTTATCCCCTTAAAAGAAAACCCCCCTCTCCCCCACAATTCCCCTCCAGTGCCTCCAAGAGGCCACATGTCCTGATCTCACACTCTTCTTAACTATTTCCATTGTCTGGGTCTAGAGCAAGACAGAGTCCTCCACCCTCAATCTCAAGATTTAAGAAGTGCTCCCCCAACTCTCCAACAAGGAAAGGTAGCCACATGAGACAGAACACTAAAGTTTGGAAAAAAGCCATAGACACAAATTCCACAGAGCAGAGGCAGTGTCATTTATACACAGAGAGATGTTTAACAGATTTTATCCAAAAGGGGGTTGTAGGAACACAGAGGAAACAAGCTACCAATAAACTACTTCCAACTAGAGCAAAGTGACAGTACATATACATTCATACTCTCTCAAGTGTGGGCTACATTGCACATTTACTCACACTATCTCAAATGTATGGGCCCCTAAGGGCACTTGACCTAATACAATGGAAACATGGTAACAAGGGTAACTTGACATGGTAACAGATGAACAAGCATATGATGATGCCAAAGTAACAACATACATCAACAAGATAATAATCGTTCAGGAAAAATCCTCTCCCAGAGCTGAGGTTACAAATTCAAAGTTAGCTATGAACATTCTCCTCTGAATTCTTTTAAAGCTATGGCTTACAACAAAATAAAAATCCACATCAATAAGAGAAAGAATAAGAATCATACCATCATTTCAATAGATGCAGAAAAAGCATTTGACAAAGTACAACATCCATTCGTGATAAAAACACTCAACAAGTAGGGTTAGAGAGAATATACCTCGACATAATAAAGGCCATTTATGAAAAACCCACAGCTAACATCATCCTTAATAGAGAAAAACGGAGAGCTCTTCCCTAAAATCAGGAACAGGACAAGGTTGTCCACTCTAACCATTTTTATTCAACACAGTACTAGAAGTCCTAGCCACAGCAATCAGACAACAAAAAGAAATAAAAGGCATCCAAATCGGTAAGGAAGAAGTAAAACTTTCACTATCTGCACATGACATGATACTGTATATAGAAAACCTGAAAGACTCCACCAAACAACTGCTAGAACTGATAAACAAATTCACTGAAGTAGCAGGATATAAAATCAATCTACAGAAATCTGTTGCATTTCTACACACCAATAATGAAGCAGCAGAAAGAGAAATTAAGAAAATAATCCCACCTACAATTTCACCAAAATAATAATATCCCTAGGAATAAACCTAACCAAAGAGGTGAAAGACCTGTACTCTGAAAACTAAAACACCGATGAAAGAAATTGAAGATGACACAAAGAAATGGAAAAATATTCCATGCTCATGGATTAGAAGAACACATATTATTAAAATGTTTATACTACCCAGGACACCTGGGTGGCTCAGCTGGTTGGGTGGCTGACTCTTGATTTCAGCTCAGGTTGTGATCTCAGGGTCCTGGGCTCCATGCTCAGCAGGGAGTCTGCTTGAGGATTTTCTCCCTCTTCCTCTGCCCCTCCCCCTGCTGGTGCTCACTCTCTCCCTCTAAAATAAATAAATCTGTAAAAAAAAGTCTATATTACCCAAAGCAATCTACAAATTTAATGTAATACCTATCAAAATACCAACAGCATTTTTCACAGAACTAGATCAAACAATCCTAAAATTTATATGGAACCACAAAAGACCCCGAATAGCCAAAGCAATCTTGAAAAAGCAAAACAAAGCTGTAGGCGTCATAATTCCAGGCTTCAAGTTATATTACAAAGCTGTAGGAATGAAAACAGTATAGTAGTGGCACAAAAATAGATACATAAACCAAGAGAACAGAATAGAAAACCCAGAAATAAACCCACAATTATATGGTCAATCAATCTTCAACAAAGCAGGAAAGAATATCCAGTGGGAAAAAGTCTCTTCAACAAATGGTGTTGGGAAAACTGGACAGCGACATGCAAAATGAGGAAAGTGGACCACTGTCTTACACCATACAAAAAAATAAATAAATTCAAAATGGATGAAAGACCTAAATCTGACACAGGAAACCATCAATATCCTAGACCACAACACAGGCAGCAACCTCTTTGACCCAGACCGTTGCAACTTCTTACTAGACACGTCTCCGGAGACAAGGGCAAAAATGAACTATTGGGACTTCATCAAGATAAAAAGCTTCTGCACAGCAAAGAAAACAGTCAAC
The DNA here is from genome assembly GCF_002201575.2 of Neomonachus schauinslandi. Classification (NCBI taxonomy): domain Eukaryota; kingdom Metazoa; phylum Chordata; class Mammalia; order Carnivora; family Phocidae; genus Neomonachus; species Neomonachus schauinslandi. The sequence continues at coordinate 64,944,106 of NC_058419.1, forward strand.
AAAACTAAAAGGCAACCGACAGAATGGGAGAAGATATTTGCAAACAACATATTCTGGTAAGGGGTTAGTATCCAAAATCTATAAAGAATTTACCAAACTCAACACCCCCCCCCAAAAAAAACAACAAAAAATCCAGTCAAGAAATGGGCAGAAGACAGGAATAGACATTTCTCCAAAGAAGACATACAGATGGCCAACAGACACATGAAAAGATGCTCAACATCACTCATCATCAGGGAAATGCAAATCAAAACCACAATGAGCTACAACCTCATACCTGTCAGAATGGCTAAAATCAACAACACAAGAAAAATACGGGTGTTGGTATGTGGAGAAAACCCCTCTTACACCATTGGTGGGAACTGGTGCAGCCACTCTGGAAAACAGTATGGAGATCCCTCAAAAAATTAAAAACAGAACTACCCTACGACCCAGCAATCGCACTACTGGGTATTTACCCGAAGAATACAAAAACACTAATTCAAATGGATACATGCACCCCTATGTTTATGGCAGCATTATTTATAATAGCCAAGATATGGAAGCAAGCCAACTGTCCATCAACTGATGAATGATTAAGAAGATGTGGTATATATTTACAAGGGAATATTACTCAGCCATCAAAAAGAATAAAATCTTCCCATTTGTAACTGCATGGATGGAGCTAGACAGCTAGCATTATAGCTAAGCAAAATAAGTCAGTCAGAGAAAGACAAATACCATATGATTTCACTTATATGTAGAATTTAAGAAACAAAACAAACAGACAAAGGGGAAAAAAAGCTAGAGAGAGTGGGACAAGCCAAGAAACAGACTCTTAACTATAGAGAATAAACTGATTACCAGAGGGGAGGTAGACAGAGGGATGAGTTAAACAGGTGATGGGGATTAAGGAGTGGACTTGTCATGATGAGCACTGGGTGATGTATGGAATTATTGAATCATTATACTGTATACCTGAAACTAATATAACATTGTATGTTAACTAGCTGGAATTAAAATTAAAACTTTCAAAAAAATAAAAATCAACAATTAAAATCTCCTAAAAAACAAAATTGGGTTGCTCATTTGGAGGTCTCCCCCACCAGATGGGTGGTTAGGAGTAGTTTAAAAAAGAAAAAAGAGTCTGCTACATGGGCAAGAACTTTTTTGGTCCACTGAGGGGAGAAAGGATTTCTAGAATTAATCTTCCCTTCTCTAGACTCCATCCAAAATTAGAATCCATCAACCACCATTAACTGCAATGCCTATTTTAGTAATCAACCTAGATTTCAAGTAATACTACATATAATCTTCAACAAAGAAAAAAGTTCCAAAGGAAACCAGTAGCTTCTTAATATAGGCACATGACTTTAACTGAGAAGTTAAACTTGAGAGTTTCCACCTGAAGGACAGGAATTGTTAAGAGGCAAATCTCACACACCACATCATGTACGCTTCAATAACATATTACATTTCTTTCTAGAGTCTTCCCTTCTTATTGCACCTTGACTTCTCCACTATTAAATCTTCCACCCTATAATCTCTCTTTAAGCACCTCCCTCTACGCTCAATTTCCTTATGTTCTCATTATTTGGTAAAATTGCTTTACACTTAAAGAACTAAATATTTATGTAATAATACCAGAAGATAAATAAAACTCCAATTAATTTTTTCTGCAGAGCTGTATAGAAGCAAGGAAGGTGCTCTTATTTAATCCCTCTCTGCCCTCCACACTCATGTAGATCTGCTTCCTGTTAAGTCTGGGGTGGGGGAGACTGAACCTCACTCTTAACACTCCTGTATGTCCTTGTGAGGGAATATAGAACCCGAGGGAGGAAAAGCTGGCAAAGCTGTCATATGCCAAGCAGCCAATTCCTTTTGAAATGAAGGAAGGTTCACTTGGTCTCTCCTAAACAGAAGAGAATGTCCAAGCAATAAAATGCTTAAAAATCCACTGAAGATAAAACTAACTCCAGCACTGGGTTCCTCTGAGTGCTCATGAAGTGTGTGGGAAGAGAAAGGAATCAAGTAGCAGCATTCAGAAACAGTCCTGGGTTACAACCTGATGAGGTCTCTCTCTCTCTCTCAATCTCTCTCTCTCTCATTCAGGGAGAGTTTGCTTCTTCGTGTTGGTAGGGAGACAGGAAGGAAGCATGGCTTAGACCTCCTTAATGGGAAGGGTGCTGTTTATCTCCACAATGGGGCCTTTGTCAGCTCTACTGGCCTCTTTCACCTGCCATTCCAAGGCTTATGTAATTTCCTCAAAAGTCCTGCCATGGGTCTCAGGGACTAAACACCAAGAAGATAACAAGGAAGCCAGTGAAGACAATACAAACGCACGCTCCTAAACAGAATGCAGCTGCCCAACCAAAAAAGTTGGAGGTCCAGTTGGAAAAACCAGCCCCTGCCATTGCAGCTGGGTGGGGTCCCTGGCTGAAGAGTTTAGCCACAATACACCAGGGAATGGAGCCTGGACCAATTTCAAAAAAGGGCATGAAGACCAAGACAGCTGTAATACAGACAAAGCCCATTCAGTTATACTTGTCCTTTAATAACAATGAAAACAGGGGGCGCCTGGGTGGCTCAGTCGGTTAAGCGACTGCCTTCGGCTCAGGTCATGATCCCAGGGTGCTGGGATCGAGTCCCACATCGGGCTCCCTGCTCTGCGGGGAGCCTGCTTCTCCCTCTCCCACTCCCCCTGCTTGTGTTCCCTCTCTCGCTGTGTCTCTCTCTTTCAAATAAATAAATAAAATCTTAAAAAAAAAAAAACAAACAATGAAAACAGTCATGAGAATGGAACAAAAAACCATCCGTCCAAGACCAGTCAGATGTAGTCTTCCTCCCTGCCCTTTCCATCAAAAACAGAGAAACTACCATGAAGACAATATTCACCACACCCATACCAATGGCTCCCCAACACCTGCATCTTTGAAGATTCCCATTCAGTAACAGAACACAGCACTGACTCCAGAGAGCTGCTGGGAGAGCTGGAGCATGGTGGAAACGACGATACGCTGTCAGTAGCTGCGCACACTGAAGAGCTCCAGCACAGTGACTTGCTTTTCTTGTGCGATCCTAGCACCCTCATTTTTCATCTCCCTGATGTCCTGTCTGAGTCACATCCTGGGTACCCCACAATCACTAGAAGATCTCCTTGGCACTCTCCTCTTCCCTTCTGTTAATGACCAAGAATCTAGGACTTTTAGGGCAAAATGGAAGGGCTGTACTTTGTAGGACAGCTAGAATGATGGTGAAGTCCAACAGCAGAGGCCAAAGCTCTTCAATCCCCAAGATGACTTTCGACCAAATATGTAAGCCACCAGAATCCTGACAATGCCTAGCTGGTTAGGAATGCCAAAGCCCCCCGACCTGCCATCATGGGGCAGGTAGGAGATATCTCTCCAATGCACATAGGCACAAAACCTGCGCAGTATCTGCAGAAGAAGTCAATAATCTATTGGCCCAGGTTCAGCATTTCTTTTTTTTTTTCCAAGATTTCATTCATTTACTTGAGTGAGAGAGAGAGAGAGAGAGAGAGAGAACGAGAGCACACGAGCAAGAGAGCACAAGCAGGGGGAGCAGCAGAGGGAGAGGGAGAAGCAGACTCCCCACCAAGCAGGGAGACCGAGGTGGGGCTCGATCTCAGGACCCCGAGAACATGACCTGAGTCGAAGGCAGCCGCTTAACCAACTGAGCCACCCAGGGGCCCCTCAGGATCAGCATTTCAACAGACTCCGCTAATTTGGAAAACCATAGGGCAGCCACCAGCAACAGCCAATAGGTTGACAATAAGCACCCGCCAAAGCTGTTGACAAAAAGTCCAGTGGAAAAGGAGCCAGTCATACCACTAATGGAGAAGATGGCCACAGACAAGGACCAAAGGGAAGTGAGTAGCACCTGAGTGGGGGAGTCTTCTAACTTCTCTTCCAATGAATAATTGAGAAAATCCTTTATGATTGTCTCAGGAGCATTGATGACTGGAAAGAGCCAAACTGGAAAGAGTCTATTTTATCAATGGAGATGGCAAAGATCAGAGGTACTGTGACCTTCTGTGTCCCCATGGCCCTAATTTAATTCTTTTCCGATTCAGTAAATATATAGAAGTGAGATCCCAGAGACCTCTTCTAGACAACAAAATCTTCAAAATGTTCTTCTCGGCGACAAGTGTCTCTTCAGGTCCCCAGTAAGGCTCTACGTCTCACCCTCACTCTCCTGATTCTACTTGTTCTTTAACTGAAGGGACAAACAACATGAAACAGTGTACAGCATGGCATTTTTAAAAATAAAGAAATACAACAAAGTAAGACTTTCTTAGTAGTAATGACTTTATGGTGCTAGGTTCTTACAAAATTCTCAAATACTTAAACTAAGCGTTCACCTAAGAGGTATTTATCTATACAGAAACAGTTGGAAGGGACTTTCATAGACATGAAAGCTTATGCTTTAATATATGTCATATGTGCATGTTTTCACCTACACTAATTCCAATCTTGCAATTTAGGTATTATTATCACTACATTACAGGTGACAAAACCAAGGATAACAGAAGTGACTTAAAGGTTATATAATATGAGGCACAATCCAGGTCTACTTTACTACTTTACAACACCATACTTTAGAGACTATCATAGAACTACAGAGGAACAGGCACTAATATTACCCTATATTTATAAAGCATTTAATAAATTACAAAGTGTTTCCGATATATCATCTTATTTAACTTTCACAACAACTGCAAGTTATGCAGGATGGGTATTATTAGAATCTCACTTTACAAATGAGGAAACTGAAGCTCAGAGAGAAATTAATTTGACCTAAGATCACACTGATGGTATATGGCAGAGCTGAGACCCCAAGGTTTTTCTCAATATTATCTACAGTCCTTTGAGAAAGCAGAGTCATGTTGAGAATGAGACTGGGTATAAAATATAAAAGTTCAGTACTTGCTTTGGGAAAATCATAATGAAAATAATGAAAAAGTAATAAAAATAATGAAAAAAAATCTTTCCAGGAGGAAATTTTTATATTTATAGAAATGCAAATGTTATTCTTATTACTCTCCCATTCCAGGCCCATAAAGATACTAGTGATTATTAAAGTTATTTTCCAATTAATAGTTTATGCAAAAGATTCACAAACTGTTTTATGTATGGTAGAGTTGTTATAAGTCACTTACAGGAAAGTAGGTCTCCACAATTTCAAAATTCAGAAATCCAATTATAATCCAAACCAAGAGGGTAGCGATGGAAACAATAACAATAAAAGGAACAAAGTAGCCACTGAGTTTGTCTGCAAACTGCTGGATAGGAGCCTAGAATATTAATAATAACAATAATAATAATAATACATGTATCAAAGTCTCCTTTTTTGATAATGAATACAGAGTATATTTGGTACTGCATACAAATATTTTAATAATCTCCCTATTAATGCAACTGGAGTTAAAGGAAAACATAAACACTAGATCAAGATTCACGCTGAGCAGTCTTTTAAAAAAAATACTTTCTGTTTCTCCCAGGGAATTAAGTTACCTTTGATGTTTGTGCCTCTTCCACAAGTTTAACAATTTGAGAAAGCGTTGTGTCAGCTCCAACATGGGTTGCACGGATAAGTAGTGACCCATTCTGGTTAATGGAACCGGCGATTACTGTGCTGCCAGATTTCTTAGCCACAGGCATTGCCTCCCCTGTATAAGGAATAAAGACAAATTTAGGGAGCATAAATACATACTATCTTGAAACGTGCTGTTATTTATTAACTGTCAAAAATATGTAGAAAGGAGATTCTTACTTCATAGAATCTGGATAAATGCCTAGGTGAAGGTTGCCCTCCCTTTTTCCTTATGTCAGTTCTGGGCCAACCCCAGGGACACATATCTTAAACTAGAACAATCTATTCTTATACGCAGAAACTTTTTTTTTTTAAATATGGAACGCTTCACGAATTTGCGTGTCAGACACTTTTAAAGCTGCTCCCTAGTCTTAGATCATTGGTCCTCAATATGTTCCCAAGGAGCACTTAGAAATGTGGGAGTTCTTGTTTATAATAACTACTGGTGGAGCATGGGGTGCTCCTACTCCAATTTAGTGGGCCAGGGTCAGGGATACTAAATGTATTACAATGTGCATGCAGTACCCCCAGAAGAATTGTCCCATCTGAACTGGCAATAGCACCCTATTGAGAAATACAGAGTCCGAAATTATTTCCTCATAGTCCATAAACTGAGCCTCTTCTGGGACTATCCTGAGGGTTCAGACAGAAAAGGTATTCTTTTGGTTCTGTTCCAGATTGGCCTTAGTTATCTAAGCTCTCTAACACTACTCCGAGGCCTAATTTCTTCGAGCAGACCCTGATGTGGAGAACCCAGAGTTATACTCCAGCTCCGACCAGACCAGTCTTTAGGGCAGGAAAACAAATAGGTATTTGCTCAGGAAAATCTGCCAAAGTCTCTTGGGCTCTACATCAGAATGAGACAACTGCCTTTGGTTACACATTCTAATAATTAACAATCCTCAGTGAAAAAAGCTTTCAGTAGCATAATGAAAAAATACAAAGTAAATCTACAGAAATTTATTTAATAGTCTTAAAAAGAATTCCTATTCTCTTTACTCATCATTTAGTCATTCCATAGTTTCTACAAAAAGCTCTCCACCTTTTATTCCTGTTTTTTATTAACACTTTGGATTTACTTTACTTTCATGTCATGATCCTCTGAAAGAACATACCTGTGATAAGGGACTCATCTACCATAGAATGTCCTTCAATAACACGACCATCCACTGGAAATTTGCCTCCTGGAACCACTTTAATGATGTCTCCACGTTGAACGAGCTCCACATCCACTTGTTCTTCACTGGATAGGAGTTAAAATAAAAAGCACTGGGAAAATATGTTTCTCACTCTGATCTTTCCATGCAAGCTTACTGGTTTATGTCAAGCTTGTGGCTCCATAATTGCTACCAATGGAAACTAGACCTAACATTTAAGCTGGGAGCTACAATGTCAGTCCTGTTTACTGTTGGGGAACAGCTCAGTACCTGGCACAAAGGATATATTCGTTCAGTAGTGACTAAAAGAATAAATGAAAGCTTTAGAAAATAATGTGAGGGGTTTTATTTAATTAAACAATTTATGGGACACCTGGGTGGCTCAGTCGGTTAAGTGTCTGCCTTCGGCTCAAGTCATGATCCCAGGGTCCTGGGATCGAGTCCCACATTGGGCTCCATGCTCAGCAGGGAGCCTGCTTCTCCCTCTGCCTCTGCCTGCCGCTCCCCCTGCTTGTGCTCTCTTTCTCTCTCTCTGACAAATAAATAAATAAAATCTTAAAAAAACAATTTATTGTGTAAATTTTCCTACATAATTTTATGAGTATACAAATGAGAAATACAAAAGAATGAAATTTTTTTTTTTTAAAGATTTTATTTATTTATTTGACAGAGAGAGACACAGCGAGAGAGGGAACACCAGCAGGGTGAGGGGGAGAGGGAGAAGCAGGCTCCCCGCAGAGCAGGGAGCCCGATGTGGGACTTGATCCCAGGACCCTGGGATCATGACCTGAGCCGAAGGCAGTCGCTTAACCAACTGAGCCACCCAGGCGCCCAAGAATGAAATTTTTTTAAAAAGAATGAAATCTTATCAAGTCTTTAGCTCTAACTTCCAGTTTACAGGTGCCAGGAGTTACAGAATAAGTTAGATGATGCCACAAGGAAGCAAAGAGTTAAATTCAGACTGTGTGATATTCTACAGAACAATTGATGGGTGGTTATCTAACAAGTCACCTGTAAGAGGCAGGGCATGGAGGGGGGAGGGCGAACAGGAGGGAAGAGCTGTTCTAGATTAAAGATTTTTTTAAGGTTTTATTTATTTGTCAGAGAGAGGGAGAGAGAGAACACACACAAACAGGGGGAGTGTCAGGCAGAGGGAAAAGCAGGTTCCCCGCTGAGCAAGGAGCCGGATGTGGGACTCGATCCCAGGACCCTGGGATCATGACCTGAGCCGAAGGCAGACGCTTCACCGACTGAGCCACCCAGGTGTCCCAGAGCTGTTCTATATTAAAAGAAACGAGTCAGTCAAATGCTTTGACAGATGGCTCTTGTTTGATTTCCGTTTCAAAGAAAGAAACAAAACTTTTGGAGACGGGGCACCTGGGTGGGTCAGTCCGTTAAGCATCTAACTCTTGGTTTTGCTCAGGTCATGATCTCAGGGTGAGATCAAGCTCCGGAATGGGCTCTGGGCTCTGTGCTCAGCGCAGGGTCTGCTTGAGATTCTATCTCCTTCCCATTCCCTCCCCATCAGCTCTTCCCCATGTGCTCCTCCCCAACTCACGTGTGTGCACTCACTCTCACTCTCTTGCGCTCTCTCTCTCTCCCCCTCTCTAAAATAAATAAATAACTTTTTGGAGACAACAGGGGAAATGAGAATAGACTATATACATATTAGATGATCTTAAGATATTGTTAATTTTGTTAAATGCAATATGGTATTATAGTTACATATGAATATGTCCTATTTTTAGAGATGCTACAGGAATATTTAGCAATAAACCAACATGACTGGAATTTAAAATACTACTGCAACAATATAAAGATAGAATGTATAGATGAAGTTTGGCAAAATGTGAAAAATTGTTAAATCTGGGAGATAGATGATGTGGGTTCATTATACTCTTCTCTCTACTTCTGGGTGTATTTAATATTTTTTGTAAGAAGTTAAAAAGATAAGGGGGAAGAATGAAAATAAATACCTTAAGAGAATATTATCAGAGTCAAGAGTTACAATAGTTGCTTCTGTAGCTTGTAGTGAAATTAGCTTGGCAAGAGCCTCTGATGTTTTGCCCTATAAATTAAAACAAACATGTTAACAATGCTAAGGAAGAAAAAGCTCAGGTTTTACCTAAAATAAAGATACAATACTTAACATTTGCCAAAAAGATAGCTTTCGGAATATTAATTAGTTCAAATTAGAAAATGTTTTACTTCAAAAATATGAAGTATACAAAATATAAAATGTATTATTAGGTATAATTTATTAAAAAGTAACATAAATTAATAGGAAAACATCAGGAACTCAGGTACATGAGCAAAGGACATCATTAGGCAATTAATTTAAGAAGAAATAAAATACCTCCTGTGTAGAAAAATGTTTATTCCTGCTAATAATGGAAGAAATGCAAACAAAAGCAACTCTATGACACCATTTAATGCCTACTAACTTAGCAAGAATTTATACAGGAGTTAATGCTGATGAAGTTGTAGTAAAACTACTTCACTAACATATTCTTATTGACAAAAGAATGCTAAAACTTGTTGCATGAGCCACAAAAGGATTTATGCCCTTTACTCACATACTTTGTAATTTATCCTAAGATACTAATTCAACAGAAATTACTATTAAACACGAATATGTTTAATGCAGGATTATCTAAAATTTAAAATGTGAAACAATCTAACTGAGAACAAAACCAAAATGGTTTAGTGAGTTACAGCACAATGATTTGACAGAATATTATTTAGAAAATACCAAATAATTATATCTGGACTGCAAAAATGGGGAAAAAACTTTCTAGCGTTAAGGATAAACCAGTATGTATACTATGTTTGCCACTCTGTAAAATATAAAGGTATGCAGAACAGAATTAGAAAGTAATTTCCATTATAGCAAGGGATTATGGGTGAATATTTTTTCCATCATTATTTTAAATCTTGTGGTCACATCAATTTTTCCATTAATAATGTGATATAAGTAAGTACTTAGCAAATGTCTCTCTCTTAAAATAAACATGGATATACTGTCCTATCTAAAGTATTAATTCCGTAAGTTCGGTAAATCTTCTAAAGGAATATTTAACTTAAAATGTTACCAAAATGGAAGCACTTCTTTTGTTAACTATATAAATCAATGTATATTTCCAAAAACTGGTCTAGAAAATATGATCACTTATCCATCCAAGATTTTAACAAATGTCACTCTTTCTTACTTTACCTTTGCTATATGTTCCAGCCACCGGCCTAGTGCAATAAACACAAATAGCATAGGAGGTGTATCAAAGAAAGTAATAGGGTTTACTTTGGCTCTTTCATACATTGCAACCAGAAGAATAACCAAAGAGTACGCAAATGCAATGGTGGTTGCCAGCACAATCAGTACATCCATATTTGCAGTTTTATGCTTCAGTGCTTTGTAGGCCTGAATGTAGAAGTACCAGCCTCCAAAAAACTGTAATATAGAAACAATAATTATTGCTGTTTAAAAAAATGTTGAAATTCACATATAGAGCTCAGTAACAAAGATACAGTCTCAAGGTTAATTTCCTTTTGCTTTTAACTAATCCGTAAACACTAAGGACAGATTTTTTTTTCCCCAGAGCTTGAGTTCTTTTTTTTAAATTTTTTTAATTTTATCATGTTATGTTAGTCACCATACAATACGAAAACAATGGCTCGTGGATCACCACATCAAAAACTCATGATGGGGCGCCTGGGTGGCTCAGATGGTTAAGCGTCTGCCTTCGGCTCAGGTCATGATCCCAGGGTCCTGGGATCGAGTCCCACATCGGGCTCCCTGCTCAGTGGGGAGCCTGCTTCTCCCTCTCCTACTCCCCCTGCTTGTGTTCCCTCTGTGTCTCTCTCTGTCAAATAAATAAATAAAATCTTAAAAAAAAAAACCAAAACAAAAACAAAAACTTATGATGTATTGTATGGTGACTAAGGATAGATTTTAAGCTGAGACAATAATGTTTGTATTTTAGCAGGTATGTGTGTGTTGAGATCCAAATTGCTGTACAAGTCCTTGGCAGCTGTCCTCTATAAGCCAACGGATATTCCATAATATAAAGAAAGTCAGATGATTCTTAGATTTTTCTTTTAGATGCTAGCACAAACAGGAACTAAGAAAACAATTACATTCTTTTGACAATGGTTTTTTTACATAAAACTTAGCCACCCTGCCTAAAATTCAACCTAAGTAGAATATCACAAGCTATTGGAACTGCTGGCTGTTTTCATTGGTAAACATAACTGAAAAGCTTGTTTTTCATTAGTATAGAGAAACATACTAAGATGTTCTTAAAATCATCACTGCCTTTTATAAGGATCAGAAAAAGGAATAGATTTATTGGATGAAGTGTTCCATAGTAAAAGTTTATCTGAAAAGAAGAGTTGAAAACATACAGAAAGTAATGTACTTCAGTATCAGGGATAAGTAATTAAAATAATAACATAATTATCACCATCATTTTATTTTATATAATAAGTTAATAATTAAAATATATTAATATACTTGATATAATAGTAATATAATTAATTTTAATATGTTTACTATAGAATATTAAATACAAATATAAATAAGTAAAATACCTATTTTATTATTATTACTTTAAACATAAAGTTATATGCAACAGCAGATATGAATGCTAAATTCATATCTAAATCTGAATTGAACTCTTTTTCTCTGCTTTGTTGTTAAACAATATCCTTAGGAGTTAAATGGAATTTATTATCTACTTTAACCACTCAGTTTAAGATTATTTTTATGAAGCATCTAGCATAAAATGATCAAACTTCTGGCTAATATCTGTTTTGCAATTGAAAATAGCCTTGCCTGTCACATTTTGCTATTTTTCATTATTAACATATATACTTGCTACCATTTCACTTGCCTGTACAGGTACACACAATAGAAAGGATAGCAAATTCATAATGGACAATCCTGGCAGGATCTGGTGCTCCAGGAACATAGAAGAATGAATGTTGACCATTTCTTCTTGACTCATGTTCTTATTATGGTGAGTTGCAAGATGGTGATCCATAACCATCATATATATCATCAGCCCCATTACAGGAATACAGAAAAAGAGGCTCACAAGGAAGGACCGTCTCCACCTTACGTAGAAAAGAAAAATCATTTTAGTAAGTAGCTGATGGTTAAAGCTTCTATGTACTATAGGGAAATACAAATTGTGACCACTTCACCCAATATAAGGATGACATTGTAAAAACTGACATGTCAACAGGATGTTAAAGTTATAACAATTGGTTAAACATCCAACTCTTGATTTCGGCTCAGGTCATGATCTCAGAGTCATGAGATTGAGCCCTGCATCAGGCTCTGTGCTCAGTGTGGAGCCTGCTTAAGATTCTCTCTCCGGGGCGCCTGGGTGGCTCAGTTGGTTAAGCGACTGCCTTCGGCTCAGGTCATGATCTTGGAGTCCCTGGATTGAGTCCCGCATCGGGCTCCCTGCTCGGCAGGGAGTCTGCTTCTCCCTCTGACCCTCCCCCCTCTCATGTGCTTGCTCTCTCTCATTCTCTCTCTCTCAAAAAAAAAAAAAAAAAATTTTTAAAAAAGATTCTCTCTCCGTCTTCCTCTGCCTCTCCCTCACTCTTTCTCTCTCTTAAAAAAATCTGTAACAAAGAATCAAAATCTGTTTTTCATTGACACACCAAAAGAACTTACTGGCTTATTTCTCGTTTATGGTCCAGGTGACTTGCTGATCGATCCTTCTTGACCAAAGAAGCTTCAAAACCTAAGCTCTAAGGAAATTCATGAGAAAACAATTATTTCACTGAATATAAAAATATTATATAGAGAAATTCTAAGACACAGTACTGTCATTAAGAACTTGAATTCAACTCAATTACTGAGTGCAAGTCACTCTGGTGACTGCAAAGATGAAAATATGCTCCCTTCTCTTAATTGCTTTTGTTTATAGCCTTTCATCAAAGAAATGAATAGTTCCTTAACTCTAGTTAATGTCTACCCTACTGTTCTCAAACTAATGATTTAACTCAAGTGCAGCTGTCCTCACTAAGATTCTTATATCAAAAAGTAACCTAAAGCCTCTAATAAGTAATTTTAGAAAAAAGCAGAATCAGTGTTTGATGATCTAATAAAGACAGAATTCAATAGTAAAATCACAAATCTTACATTTAGACAAGCATCATCCACTAGTATTGATGTACATTAATCACTTTTTTAAAATTTTAGCTTTGACATCTATCTATCCATCCATCCCCCAAACAAGTACAGGAAATTGAATAATAGGCCACAAAAGTTAGCACCATAGTATCAAGTCTTTGCAGATGCAGTCTCTACTCTTCTTCTATCAGAAAAAGAACATGAACAAAAATTTTCCCTAATACAACGAAGTATTAAAGAAAACTACACATAAGTAAGACTCATATGCACATAGACAGTAACATACACTGTATTTTCAACTGCTAGGGAAAATGTTGCCATCTTACATTTGTTGGCAGTGTAGCACACAGCACAGTGAAAAAAGCAAGCATGAGCTTTAGAGTCAGAAAGAATAGGCTCAGGGCGCCTGGGTGGCTCAGTCAGTTAAGCATCTGCCTTCAGCTCAGGTCATGATCGTGAAGTCCCAGGATCGAGCCCCGTGTCAGACTCCCAAGGAGTCTGCTTCTCCCTCTCCCCCCTCCTGCTTGCACGAGCTCTCTCTCTCTCTCAAATAAATAAAATATTTTTTTAAAAAAAAGAAAGAATAAGGGCGCCTGGGTGGCTCAGTTGGTTAAGCGACTGCCTTCGGCTCAGGTCATGATCCTGGAGTCCTGGGATCGAGTCCCATATCGGGCTCCTTGCTCAGCAGGGGGTCTGCTTCTCCCTCTGACCCTCCCCCCTCTCATGTGCTCTCTCTCTCTCTCATTCTCTCTCTCAAATAAATAAATTTTAAAAAAAAAAGAAAGAAAGAATAGGCTCAAATCCCAACTATGACACTTACTAGCTATGTGATTTTGGGCAAGTAACTTAACTTCTCTTAACCTGGGTTTCGTCACATCCAAAATGAAGATGACAGCACTGTTGTGAGAATTAAATTAAGAGTTGAAGCTTTGCAAAGTTGGTAACTGGCTCATAGTAAATACTCAATAATGCTAGCTTCACAAAGATGTTAATGGTATTATTATCTATACTAATAGGATCTTATCTGAACTATTAATATGCTCCAATCATTATAACAACAAGGCTATACCACATTAAAACTTTTAAAGCATTTTCACATGTACTACCACTTGATCTATTAAAGAACATGAGATAAGTTTGTGACAAATAAAAGGGTTTGGTCTTTTAAATTTCATACTTAAAAATACATCATTTGTAAGCAGAATCAGACCTATAAATACAGAGAACAATCTGATGATTGCCAGAGGGGAGGTAGATGGGAGATGGGTAAAATGGGTGAAGGGGAGTGGGAGATACAGGCTTCCAATTAAGGAATGACTAAGTCATTGGAAAAAAAAGGTACAGCATCGTAAACATAAGTCAATGGTATTGGAATAGCGTTGTATGGTGACACATGCTAGCTACACTTGTGGTGAGCAGAGCATAACCACTGAGTTGTTGAATCACTATGTTGTATACCTGAAACTAACATAACATTGTTGTGTCAACTATACACAAATTTTTAAAGATTACATTGCTTGCTTTGATCTAGGTACAATAAAGCATCTAGCATGATGCTTGCTTTCTTAATGATTAATTAATCTTATAACAAATTGTACTTTACTGCCATTTTCTAAATATTTTTAAAGAATTTGTGGTTCTACCTTCAGTCTACTCCTGATTAATAGTGCCAATATGCCTTTGCCTAACTCTTCCTGACAAAGACCAAGAAAAAAAAGGTTGTAAACACATTTATGTTAAATTTGAGACATGTTGATTGAGAGTAATCAAAGGGACCAGATCTTTTTCATTGTCTGATACAAAATAGAAGTGATTCAACGGAGTGCTGACTGAATAGGTAAGAACACAGAAATGCAAAATCTTACCACTTACTTCAACTGTATGGATAATATCCCTGGGACCAATAATTTCCGGGTCATATTTAATATGTGCTTTGTTGGTTGCCAGGGCCACAGAGCAGTAGAAGATCCCTCTGTGTTTTGTGAGGATAGACTCTATTTTATGTACACAGGAGGCACACGTCATTCCTCTCACCTGTTAAAGACAAAGGTTTTGTTATTCAGAAATCTACTTTTTCCTCCATTAAACATGAATTGTAACATGGAATGAACATACAAGATCTTATCTGCACTATTAATATCCTTCAGATATGTTCATTAGAATGCTGTTTTTATATAAAATTACACTGAACAAAGATATGGTCCTGGGAAGCTGCAAAAGGTTAAATAGAAGAAGATCTCGCTAAGTCAGTCTCCCTCTTCCTGTCACTGCTCAGTGATAGAGGATTTGACATCTATTGTTTCTTGAACTCAATGTCTTGTTTCCCTCTAGATTTTTTAGTCTTCAATATTACTTTTACAGAAGGTTAATGGATGACAAAAGTGTTATACCTTTGTCTAAAAATGCATTTTGCCTTATGTCTTGGGTGAGGTTATAGTTCAGCTTGGTATTAAATTCTAAAATGGAGTAGCAGAACTTCTAGAATGACTGTGTGTGGAGCTCAGCAAAGACTTTCCCCCAAAAGCAATGATAAAATTGAACAAAAGTTTCAAAAAACAACCCTTTAAAGATCTGGAAAGTGACTAAAGAGTATATAACAAATTACAAAGCTTTTATTCAAGAATATCTACTGAAGAATATCAGTAATGGTGTAGTAAAGGCCTTTGAAAATTATCTCCTCCATAAAAGCAATGAGAAACTGTCAAAACTGTCAAAACCAACTTTTTTTTTGAAATTTGGAAATTAAATAAAAGTTTTCAGCAATCCAGGAAGCATTATTCAAGAAAATCAGATGGGGGTGCCTGGGTGGCTCAGTCAGCTGACTCTTGATTTCGGCTCAGGTCATGATCTCGGGGTCCTGGGATGGAGCCCCACGTCGGGCTCCGCGCTCAGCAGGCAACCTACTTGAGGATTCTCTCTTTCCCTCTCCCTATGCCCCTACCCCCCACTCACACTCTCTCTCTAAAATAAATAAATCTCTAAAAAAAAAAGAATTAAAGGAAAATATGAGAACACTATCTCACCAAATAAATAATATCAATAAAGAAAGACAGATTATTAAAAAGGCCCAATGGACAGTCTGGAATTGAAAAGTACAGTAACTGAAATGAAAGCATTACTCAGAGGGAAATGTGTAGCTATAAATGTCAATATTAAAAAGTAAGAAAGATCTCAAATAAATAACCTAACCGTCCATGTTAAGATACTAGAAAAGAAGAGCAAACTAAATGTAAAGCAAGCAAAAGGAAGGAAATTAAAGATTAGAGTGGAAATTAATAAAAGAGAGAAGAGAGAAAATCAACAAAACCGAAAATTGTGTTTCTGAAAAAACTGACAAAATTGACAAACTTTTGGCTAGACTGACCAAGGGAAAAAAGAAAGAAGACTCAAATACTTAATATCAAGAATGAGGAGTGACTATTAACAGGCAAGACATTTCTTTTTTGGGTTAATGAAAAGCTCTTAAAATTAGATATGGTGATAGTTGCACAACTCTGAGGATATACAAAAACCACTGAATTGTACATCTTAAAAGGGCAAGTTTTGTGGTATGTGAATTATATTTCAATAAAGCTATTAAGTCTTATTTATTTTGTTAAAGATTTTATTTTATTTATTTGGCCGAGAGAGAAAGAGAGCACAAGTACAAGCAGGGGGAGCGGCAGAGGGAGAGGGAGACGCAGGCTCCCTGCTGAGCAGGGAGCCCGACACGGGGCTCGATTCCAGGACCCTGGAATCATGACCTGAGCCGAAGGCAGATTTCTTAACTGACTGAGCCACCCAGGCACCCCCTAAGTTTCAGAAGTCTTTAAAAACTAGCGGCGCCTGGGTGGCATAGTCAATTGGGCATCCCACTCTTGGTTTCGGCTCAGGTCGTGATCTCCAGGTAGTGGATGGAGCCCCATGTCAGGCTCTGCATTCAGCATGGCATCTGCTGACTCTCTCTCTCCCTCTCTGTCTCTAAAATAAATAAATAAATCTTTTTAAAAAATTCTTTAAAAAATAAAAATCCATGGTGGTGCCTGCCTGGATTAGTCGGTGGAGCGTGTGACTCTTGATCTCCAGGTTGTGGGTTTAAGCTCCGTGTTAGGTATAGAGATTAGTTAAAAATAAAATCTTTTGGGGGCACCTGGGTGGCTCAGTCAGTTAAGCATCTGCCTTCGGCTCAGGTCATGATCCCAGGGTCCTGGGATCGAGCCCCACATCAAGCCCCACATCAGGCTCCCTGCTTGGCCAGGAGCCTGCTTCTCCTTCTCCCTCTGTCGCTCCCCCTGCTTGTATTCCCTCTCTAGCTGTTTCTCTCTCTGTGTCAAATAAATAAATAAAATCTTTAAAAAATAAAATAAAAATAAAATCTTAAAAAAAAATTTTTAAATAAATAAATAAAAATATAAACTCACCCATTCTTTTTAAAATCTGCTTAGTATCCTACTATATGGACGTATTATAATTTATGTATCTAGTCCCCAGTGATTAACATTTTGGTTTTTTTCTTATCTTTTGCTATAATAAAAAATAAAATAAAATAAATACTATAATGAACATAGTATGTCATTTCATACATATGCAACTATGTCTGTTGGATAACTTCCTGTGAGTAGAACTTCTAAAGCAAAGGGCATGTCAATTTTACTTTTGATAGACATTCCCAAATTCCCCTGCTGAGAGCCTGTATCAATTGGCTCTCGACCAGCAATACATAAGAGATCACAAACACAGTGTTAACAAAATTGTGTATTATCTTTACCAATCTAATAGGTGAAAAATGGCATTTTGATGTAGTTTTAATTTGCTTTATTCTTATTAAAAGTGAGGGTGAACATCTTTTCTTATGTTTAAAGTGGTAACATTTTGGATTTTCTGTGAATTGTCAGTTCATATCCTTTACTATCTCTCTTTTGGGTTGTTTCTTTTCTTATTGATTGATAATACTTCTTCATATATTAAGAAAATTAACCTTCATCTATGATAAGAAATAAATTCAATCTACTTGTCTTTTGACTTTGTTTATTGTGTTTTCCTTCCAAAAAGAAAATTTAAAAAAAATTTTTTTAAAGATTTTATTTATTTATTTGACAGAGAGAGAGACAGCGAGAGAGGGAACACAAGCAGGGGAAGTGGGAGAGGGAAAAGCAGGCTTCCTGCCAAGCAGAGAGCCCGATGCGGGGCTTGATCCCAGGACCCTGGGATCATGACCCGAGCCGAAGGCAGACGCTTAACGACTGAGCCACCCAGGTGCCCCGTTCCAAAAAGAAATTTTTATGTACATGAATTTATCAATCTTTTCTTTTATTGGTTTTGTATGATAGTTAGAAAGGCCATTTCCACTCTAATATTATTTTTTAAGTGATAGATTAGATGTTATTATTGGGAAAAGCTGGGTAGAAGCTTCATAGAAATTCTCTACTAGTTTTGCAACTTTGTGGGTCTAAAATTATTTACACAATGGATTAACAGACTTATGTATAGTAAAACAAATACACTAAAATGTTAATGGAGAATCAAGGTGGTGGGTATAAGGGTGTCCACTGTACAATTCTTTTGACTTTCCTGATGTCTCAAGTTTTTATAATTAAATACTGGGGAAAAGAGCTCTAAATATTTCTCCTAGTAATTTCATGTTTTTTTACATTCAGATTTTTGATTGAGCTGGAACTAATTTTGGTACAGTATTAAGTTTTTTGTTTTAATTGTTTAAGTTATACAAATAAAACTCAATTTGCTAAATTGGAGAAAATGACCATTTTAAACCAATATGCCTTACACCTGGTTTTATGGCTTCATCTATAAAATTTAAGTCTTCAATGCATCTGAAATTTATTTTTTTCTATGCTACTAGGTAGGAATCATACTATATTTTAAAAGTTGATTTTCATTTACTTATTCAAACCTAAATCTTCTTTTTTGGTTCTTAATATAGATATGATTATCTTTTACATTCCATGCTTAAAGGCCACCATTAAGTCATATCTTATCCTTCTATTTTCCAGTTTCCTTAATTTTCCTTTTATGTCTTATTTTCCCAACCCTTAAATATCTTTGGAACTATTTTCTGAATCCTCCCTAAGTTTTTCCTGGAAATTTTATTAATCACACAAAAATGATTACTTACAACAAGTTCCAAAACACCATCTCCTTCATCAGCATTTTCTATCATAGTGGCTCCAAATCCGAGCTCTCGGATGAACTCAGCTATCATTGGGGGTTGTATAACAGCAGGATTATACCTTACTTCTGCCTTGCCAGCCATCAGAGCCACAAGTACAGAATATATTCCTAGAAACATTGATAAGAAAAACAATTGAGATAATATCCTTATAAAAAGAGTAATGTTATTAGTTTATTTTTCATTTGTAAAAGATTAAAGTGAACCTAGAGAAATTTGTAACTTAATTTCTACACAGTCTTGAACCCAAACCAAATAAAACTATTTGAATGGGGGCCTTAGTTTCTTAAACGTTTTATTATGGAAATTTTCAATTATATA
Source organism: Neomonachus schauinslandi (assembly GCF_002201575.2). Lineage (NCBI taxonomy): Eukaryota > Metazoa > Chordata > Mammalia > Carnivora > Phocidae > Neomonachus > Neomonachus schauinslandi. The sequence continues at coordinate 64,963,487 of NC_058419.1, forward strand.
TACCCAAAAGAGAGAACAACACAATAAACTTGATACAACCATCGCCCAGTTTCAACAATTATCAATAATACTGGGTCTGGGGATGCCTGGGTGGCTCAGTAGGTTAGGCGGCCAACTCTTGATTTTGGCTCAGGTCAAGATCTCAGGGGTCCTGGGATCAAGCCCCAAACTGGGCTCCGTGTTCAGCGGGGAATCTGCTTAAGGATTCTCTCTCTCCCGCTCCTTCTGCCCCTCCCCCCCATTCCTTCTCTCTTTCTCTAAAATAAATAAATAAATCTTTAAAAAAAATTAGTACTGGGGCTGATCTTGTTTCATCTATATTCCTATCCTCTTACTTCCTGCACTCTACCCTGATTATTTTGAAGCAAAACCCAGATAATATATCATTTTATATGTAAATATTTAAATACATATCTCTAAAAGATAGAGTCTTCTCTTAAAAAAAATACCCATAATACCATTACCACACCCAAAATAATTCTTCAATATCACCAAATATCCAGGCAGAATTCATATTTCCAGAATTGTCTTAAAATTGTTTATTAGTTTGCCTAACACAGTTTGTTTTTTTGAATTGGGATCCAAGTAAGACCCATGAACTGCAATAGGTTGAGAACTTATTGTGTAAATATAAAGCATTTGTAGAAACTAATAGGACAGGGACCTAGAGAAAGGAACTCATGCACTTAAGGAAATCACTGCAGTTACAGCAAAGAATCCAAGAACGTACCAACATGTACATTATAACATAATCAAATAATAGTCATTTCTTACAATTATCAAATTTTACTGTCTGGCACACACTAATATAAAGTGCTCTTATTCATAGGGGGCAAAAGTGCCATCCAGCTTGTTAACAAAACAAAGGAGTTCATTTTGTCACAGTCATCCTGTTCTCTAGCACAAGCCTTTTATTAACAACCATCCTACTTCTCTAGGCCAGCTATGGCTGACATTGCCAGGAAGAAAATTAATTCTGCAGAGCAGAAGTGTCAGCTCTTTCTGGTAATCTATGGTACTTGGTGGCTACCTGACAGGGAATGGGGATCAACGGTTCATAGGTTAACTCTGCGGTTGGATAAAAAGAAAAGAAAAGAACATTAACTTAATAAGAGTTTTTAATAAGAAAACAAAGTACCTATATAATCTAAGTTTTCTATATAAAATGCTTACATTCTGGACTTTGTGGATACCAAATAATTCAGAGGACCAGTTCATAGGAAAGCGTCAGTAATAAAAGTAGGGTACAGAGAAAGTAGAAAAAATCTTTTTGCTTCATTTGGATGTAATCTATAGCCAAACAGAAATAGAAGGGAAAATTTGACTCTCAAAAATAGGTTTCATACTTACATAAATTATGGATAACTTTTTAAACTCTTACTTCAAACTATAAGTAAAACTCTATTCATTTTTAAAAATATAATGCAAACAAAACTAAGAGACAACCAGTGTTACTTAGTTTTTTTTTAAAAAGTGAATATAGTAACTCCAGCTGGGCCAGTGGTTTTCCTAATTGGGTAAAGAGGTGGTAAAGGGGAGAGTAGGAAGCAACTGGAAGGATCAATCAGCACAATGGATTTTTTTTTAAAAAAGATTCATGATTGGCATAGGCATTGCTTGTCTCATGAAAAAGGCTATTTCTGAATTGCCAAAAAATAGTTGGTTCTAAAATTAAACAGGAACCTTACAAACTTATTTTGCTTTCATTTGTTTGTAACCTCCCTCCTTTTCCCTTTTAATCATTCAAAGTGTAATATAAGCTTCAGCCTCAACTGCATTCTAATTAGATATATTGGAGACTGAAATGACATGCAAAAATGACACAATGCAGATAAGTAATAACTGAAGATGGCTCTGTATAACATACACTTTGTTATAATTTTCTGGCCTGTATATATAAGGTAAGGTATGTGTGTGTGTATGTATGTGTGTGTCTGTGTATGGTATATATAAGGCCTTTATATATAAGGCCTATGGACCTCAGGGCTGTATTATTATTATTATATACTTTGAGTTATAATAACACAATATAGAGGGGATAAACTAATACTAATCTTACTTCTTTGGCCCTCGTGACTAAGGGCATGTATTATTTAAGACCCTGGAGCTAGTACCAAACCTATGATTTCAGTCTCATTAAACATAACTGTATTTCTCTATGGTTACAAATTATGCCACAGTGTGAAGTCTATTAATATGAATGCAAACTTACAAGGTAATACATTTGAGTATAACTGAATAAAAAAAGTATGCTGTAAATTTTCTAAGATTTTGTGACCTAGAGTTAAATTTTATACACGATACTGAGTAACTTTTTAACATTTTTACTACAAGCAAAGATCGGTGATCAAACTGTTGGAAGAGAATAACATAATTCTAAACAAACTTGGTTTTGGTCTGGTTCTTGGTCCAGGTACAGTAATATTGAAACTTATGGACTGTGGTTATTAGTTTTAAGCATAGCTTTATCAGAAAATTTGTATGTTTCTTAAAATGCATTGCAACCAAGGCCATAGAGAATAGTAACCTTATATACTTCCTTCTGCTATTTTCCTACAAATTTCATTGATATTAAAATGTGATCGTGAGGTAAACAAGATAGAAACTTGGGAACAAAACACAAAAACTGGCTGTCAGAAAGTCAAGGTTGTCCTGCACATTACTCATATGCAGGACTTCCTAAGGCCTTGGCAAGAACCACAAAAATGGTTATGAAACACCTAAGAGAACAACAAGGACAGAGTCCTCAAATCAATACACAAGATAATAGGCTCCAAGAGTGTCTTACCTTCTTCTCGTCTTAAATTCCGTTCAATGTTTGCTACACAGGAAGCACAAGTCATACCAGTGACCTGGATGTAACACTTAGATGAAGTCTTTGCCTCCACGTCGTGAATTGGTGTCATCATTTTAGTATAAAATTCATCAGTTGAAGTCAAAAGCGGCATTTCCGATGATGTCTGAGCTATTATTACAAATGGCTCATTTGTATCTGGTGGACAGGGAAAGAGTCTTTTCATTTGAGGTATTCTTCAGCTGCATCCTTGCCATTCATCACAATCCACACCTCCAGGTACTGTCAATCCATTCCTTTAAAACCAGCATGGACCTAGAGCTCTCGGCACTGCTTTTTTACACTTTCCAGAAAGTGACTTCAAATTTCAATGCTGCCCATCCCAGTTCTCTGGAAAATCTGAACTAACTGAATAAACAAAATTTTGGTTATACCAAGTTCTTCTAGTTATTTTCTCTATTGCAAACCCCAGGTAGAGAATAGTTTGTTGATGGATAGCTCTTATTTTTATAATGAATTTTTATCATTATGTTAATGATTTGGATACTGGCATTAAACCAATTCATGATATAGTAAAGAGAACAAAAATCAATTTATAAAACAGCATTGCAGTATGATGTCATTTAAAAATTTTTTGTGTAGGGGCGCCTGGGTGGCTCAGTTGGTTAAGCGACTGCCTTCGGCTCAGGTCATGATCCTGGAGTCCCTGGATCGAGTCCCGCATCGGGCTCCCTGCTCAGCGGGGAGTCTGCTTCTCCCTCTGACCCTCCTCCCTCTCATGCTCTCTGTCTCTCATTCTCTCTCTGTCAAATAAATAAATAAAATCTTTAAAAAAAAAAAAAATTTTTTTGTGTAAGGGTGCCTGGGTGGCTGTCGGTTAAGCATCTGCCTTCGGCTCAGGTCATGATCCCGGGGTCCTAGGATCGAGCCCCGTGTCGGGCTCTCTGCTCAGTGAGGAGCCTGCTTCTTCCTCTCCCTCTGCCCACCCCCCACTTGCGCTCTCTGTCTCTCTCTCTCTCACACTCTCTCGCATGCACTCTCTCTCAAATAAAATCTAAAATATATATATATATATAAATTTTAAAAATTGTGTATATGTATATATGAGACCATGTATGAGAAAGTCAAAATATTAATGGTGGCTATTTCTGAGGAATGAGGTTAAGGCAGGAATAGAATGACAAACAGATGAACACATTTTCTCTATAGACACTTCTGTATTGTTTGAATTTTAAACACTAATACTAATATATAGTATTTTTTTACATTAAAATGTCTTTGTGGATAATGGAAGAAAAGGTAAGGAGTAAGTCAGCAGTAATCTTTGTTCTGTACAAAGGAATATTTGGGGGGTGCCTGGGTGGCTCAGTCGGTTAAGGGTCTGACTCTTGATTTTGGCTCAGGTCATGATCTCAGGGTCGTGAGAATGAGCCCCATGTCAGGCTCTATGCTGGGTTTGGAACCTGCTTAAGATTCTCCTTCCGCCTCTACCTCTGCCCCTCCCCACAGCCGCGTGTGCATGGGCACACACTCTAAAAAAATAAAATAAAATAATAAAAGGGATATTTGGAAAATTTCTCCAGAGAATGTTTATGCACTGTGGAACAATGGGAATCTCCTATCATCCAGAAGTTCCCCTGCAGTCTCAGAAAATCTGCCATTCTGTTTTAGTTTATCCACTGCAGTATTAATCACCTCCAAGAAGGGAGAAGTTATCCTCTCTAGCACATCCATGCACTTGCAAAGCTAAAGATTTTATACTCTCCTGCAGAGATAAGGAGGTGAAGAGGTGATGTGGAAATTTTCAGGCACCTAACTTGTTAAAACTGGTTCAGGTCTATTTGGCTAACCCATAGAGGAATCCCTGCATCAGAGCTGGTTTTCAGGATGCTAGAGAGGGCATCTTTTGTAGAAACTTTAACAAAAGCCTGACCATTTAACTCATAAATAATGACCTAGACTTCCCAAATCAGTATAATAGCTCTTAAATTTTAATGCACATACAACAACCTGAGGGATTTTGTTGAAATGCAGATTATGGTTCAGGACATTTAGGATGGGGCCTGAGATTCTGCATTTCCACCACTCTTCCAGGTGATGGCACTATAGCCAATCTGGGTTACAGCAAAAGACACTGATGACAATTGACTAGATTAGATACTCCCAATTCCAAAATCAGTCAGTCTCTGATCTTAAGAAAAGCAATTTAGAAAACTATACTTCTTCATTCAGATTATGAGAGCATTATTTAGGAAATAGATGGTAAAATTTACCAAATGCTACTGTTATCTTAAAGAATTCAAAAAGGAAGCTCATTTGCCCAAAGGAAATAGCTGTGGCTTTGAAAAAATACATTATTTATGGGCGCCTGGGTGGCTCAGTTGGTTAGGTGACTGCCTTCGGCTTGGGTCATGATCCTGGAGTCCCAGGATCGAGTCCCAGGATCGAGTCCCGCATGGGGCTCCCTGCTCGGCTGGGGTCTGCTTCTCCCTCTGACCCTCCCCCTTCTCATGCTCTCTCGCTCTCTTTCTCATTCTCTCAAATAAATAAATAAATAAAATCTTAAAAAAAAAAGAAAAAATACAATATTTAAACCCATCCAGGAGCTTACTTCTTTCTCTCATAATTATTATCAAGACTTAATTCTGAAATTAGACACTGAAAAAAAGTTTATACTGCTAATTACTTGATGCCCTGTTCTAGTATTCAGTGATTTGAGGTACCAGAGATAACCCATAATACAATCTGCAATTTTCACACTCTGGAAGTTCAGTACTAAATTAAAATAAGTCATAGAGATAGTCCCTTTTAGCTACCTTAGCATGGCCTCTCAACAAAGATCCATAAAATTGTGTTCTTTACGCCAGTGAGTGTGGCAACCAGAAGAGCAAAAGCTTCCATCTTCCACAGAAGCAGTGCAGGTGTTAAGCCACCACACTGAATTAAATGACTACTTTTCTTAAGTAGATTTTCTATAGGCTGTAGCAACACTACCTATGCTTAAGTGAATTCAAAAGGAAGGAAGGTTGACTTTCCTGCACTTGAGGCAACAATCAGAAAAGATTCCAAAAATTTCAAGAAAGGGTTTCCGATCTCATCCTCAAAACTGGTGGGTCCGGTGTCTGAAGTAATATGAAGAATAAATACATAATCATAAAATGGATTAAAAAGAATCAAAAACATCATTTCTGCAACGTACTCTCAAATGATTCAGAAAAAGTTAGTGTGTGTGCATCTGTGTGTGTATGTCTGTCAACAGAGAGAATGATAAGGCAAATGTGGTAAAATACTAAAAATGAGGGAATCTGAGAGAAACTGGTAAACAGGAACTCTTTGTATTACTCTTGCAGCTTTTCTATAAGTTTGAAATTAAAAATAAAGTTACAATGGGCGCCTGGGTGGCTCAGTTGGTTAAGCGACTGCCTTCGGCTCAGGTCATGATCCCGGGGTCCTGGGATCGAGTCCCACATCGGGCTCCCGGCTCAGCGGGGAGCCTGCTTCTCCCTCTGACCCTCCCCCCTCTCATGCTGTTTCTCTCTCGCTCGGTCTCTAATAAATAAATAAATAAAATCTTAAAAAATAAATAAATAAAGTTACAAAAAAGGAAAAGAATTTGAGTTTTTTCTTAATTGGTTACTGAAGACTTAACTTCATATATTATATATCCTTTTAAGAGAATGATGAGATTGACGGTCATGCTAAAAAGTACCTCCTATGCAAGGGTGGTTCAGTATTTGTAAATCAATCAACGTGATACATCACATCAACAAAAAAAAAAAAAAAGAAAGAAAAAAACATATCATTTCAATAGGTGCAGAAAAAGCATGACAAATTACAACATCCATTCATTATAAAAACCCTCTAAAAGGAGGTCTTAGAGGGAACATACCTCAACATTATAAATGCTTTATATGAAAAACCCACAGCTAACATCATACTCTATGGTGGAAAACAGAGTTTTTCCCCTAAGATCAGGAACAAGACATGGATGTCTGTTCTCACCACTTTTATTCAACACAGTACTGAAAGTCCTAGCCACAGCAATCAGACAACAAAAAGAAATAAAAGGTATCCAAATGGCAAGGAAGAAATAAAACTTTCACTGTTTGCAGATGAGATGGTACTATATAGAAAACCCTAGAGTCCACCAAAAAACTACTAGAACTGATAAATGAATTCAGTAAGGTTGCAGAATACAAAATCAAGGTATACACCAATAATGAAGCAGCAGAAAAAGAAAAAGCAATTCCATTTACGATTGCATCAAAAACAATAAAATACCTAGCAATAAACTTAACCAAATAGGTAAAAGACCTGTACTCTGAAAGCTATAAAACACTGACGAAAGAAACTGAAGACAAAACAAAGAAATGGAAAGACATTGCATGCTCTTGGATTGGAAGAACAAATAATATTAAAATGTCTATACTACACATTTAATCTAAGCAACCTACACACTTAATGCAATCCCTACCAAAATACCAATAGCATTTTTCACAGACCTAGAGCAAACAATCCTAAAATTTGTATAGAAACACAAAAAACCCTGAATAGCCAAGGCAATCTTGAAAAAGAAAAAGAAAACTGGAGGTATCACAATACCAGACATCAAGTTATATCACAAAGCTGTAGTAATCAAAATAGTATGGTGCTGGAACAAAAATAGATACATAGATCAATAGAACAAAACAGAAAGCCCAGAAATAAACCCACAATTATATGGTCAATTAATCTTTGACATAGGCAGCAAGAATATGCAATGGAAAAAATACAGTCTCTTCAACAAATACTGTTGGGAAAACTGGACAGCTACATGCAAAAGAATGAAACTGGACCACTTTCTTATACCATACACAAAAATAATTCAAAGTAGACTGAAGACCTAAATGTGAGACCTGAAACCAAAAACCCTAGAAAAGAACCCAAGCAGTAACTTCTTTGACACTGGTCATAGCAACTTTTTTCTAGATATGCCATCTGAGGCAAAGGAAACAAGAGAACAATAAACTACTGGAACTACATCAAAATAAAAATCTTCTGCACAGCGAAGGGAACAACTAACAAAACTAAAAGGCGACCTACTGAATGAGAGGAGATATTTGCAAATGACATATCCAATAAAGGGTTAGGATCCAAAATATATAAAGACCTTACCAAATTCAACAACAAAAAAACCCAAATAATCCAACTTAAAAATGGGCAGAAGACCTGAACAGATATTTCTCCAAAGACTTACAGATGGCCAACAGACACATGAAAAGATGCTCGACATCAGTGATCATCAGGGAAATACAAATCAAAACTACAATGAGATATCACCTCACACCTGTCAGGATGGCTAAAATCAAAAACTCAAGAAACAGCAAGTGTTGGCAAGGAGGTGGAGGAAAAGGAACCCTCCTGCACTATTGGTGGGAATGCAAACTGGAGCAACTACTCTGGAAAATATTATGGAGGTTCTTCAAAAAGTTAAAAATAGAACTATCCTCTGATCCAGCAATCGCACTACTGGGTATTTACCCAAAGAATACAAAAACACTAAATCAAAGGGAGACACGCACCCCAATGTTTATAGCAGCATTATCTACAATAGCCAAATTACGGAAGCAGCCCTACTGTCCATCGATTGATGAATGGATAGAGAAAGTGTAGTGCATATATATACATGTACACACACACACACACACACACACAGAGGAATATCATTTAGCCATAAAAAATGAAATCTTGCCATTTGCAATGACACGGATGGAGCTAAAGAACATAATTAGGGAAATAAGAGAAAGACAAATACTGTATGAGTTTACTCATACATGGAATTTAAGAAACAAAATAAATGAGCAAAAAAGAGAGAAACAAATTAACAAAGAGATTCTTAATTATAGAGGATAAACAGATGGTTACCAGAAGAAGGGTTTGGAGGATGGGTTAAATAGGTGACGGGGATTAAGGAGTGCACTTGTGATGAGCACCGAGAAATGTATGGAAGTGTTGAATCACTATATTGTACACCTGAAACTAATGTAACACTGTATGTTAACTACACCTGAATTAAATTTTTTAAAAATAAAATTAAAAAAAGAATTCACCAATGAAGAAAAAAAAGCACCTCATATTTCTCTATCTCCTTTAACTTTTACTGCCCACCTAGGATTAGTATGTCATAAAGACAAATTGTGCTGGCCCCTCTCTGTCTGGGAAGGGGTTATGGTGATAGGCTGTGAGGCCAGGACCAGTATTGACACTCATATTCAGAAAATGGGTAGCCACCATTTTGGTGGCATCTTAAACTCTGAATGATCTCTAGCAGAAATAGAGAATGCAATCTTTTGCTATCAACCTTTTATCCCAATAACATGGGTCACTGTAGTCACAACTCTATCAATTCTTTTATGGTGACGTCCAATGTGCCAAGGTTTTTTACCTATTCATCATGGCCATTAATGTGTTTGTTATGAACCCTAACAGATGTAGGGCACATAACAGGCTCCTGGTAATTATTTGTTGAACAATCAATTCCTGGCGCCCTTGACAATAGTTGGTTAAGGTAAAAGCCATTGTTAAGAGTTATTGAACATGTTGCATTCATGGATCCTGAGGACTAGGTAAATGATACACATGGTACTAGAAACTATCAAGTACTCTTACTTGTCTGACCAAAATTTCTCCTATTGCTCAAGTTTATCTTTGAAGCCATGTGAGGTTGTTGGAAAGTTACTTTTACTCTGCTCACATCTGTTATATAAAAACTCTTAAATGCCATTTTAATTATATTATCACTGCATTAAATAAACATATTAAAATAGATTTAATTCAGAGAGTTTATTTATAGAGGTCACTGCAGCAAATTATTTATACCAGTGCTTCTCAAACTTTAATGTGCATATGAATTACCTGGAGAGCTTATTAAAATTAAAATGTAGATTTTTATTTAATGGGTATGCGGTGGGTCAGAGAGTCTAGTTCTAACAAGCTCCCAGTGAGGGTGCTGCCACTGCTGATCTGTGAACCATACTTTAAGCTGCCAAAATACAGACCCAAATGAATAGGATAAATTCCAATGTGGGGGTCCAATCTGAAAGTCTGTGAGGTTCTTGCTTACAATAATGCCAGATATCAGATTTGATTTTAAAAAAGAATTATATATACATATATATACACATATATATACATGTATACACACACACACACAATGGAATACTATTTAGCAATAAAAAGGAATGAAATATTGATATATGTTACAAACACAGATGAACATTTATCTACCTTGAAAACAATATACTAAATGAAAGAAGTTAGACACAAAAGGACAAATATTCTATGATTCCACTTATATGGTACCTAGAGTTGTCAAATTCATAAAGAAAAATATAGAACAGTAAATAAGAGGAGCTGAGGGAGAGGGAAGGGAAATGAGGAGTGACTGCTAATGGGTATGGGGTTTCTTTTGGGGGTGATGAAAATGTTATAAAATTAGCGATAACGGCTGTAAAACTCTGAATATACTAAGAACCACTGGATTGTATACTTTTATTAAAAGGGCAAATTTTCATAGCAGCAATGTCCACAATAGCCAAACTGTGGAAGGAGACAAGACGCCCTTCAACGGATGAATGAATGAAGATGTGGTTCATATATACAATGGAATATTACTCAGCCATCAGAAAGGATGAATACCCACCATTTGTATCAACATGGATGAAACTGGAGGGTGTTATGCTAAGTGAAATAAGTCAAGCAGAGAAAAACAATTATCATATGGTTTCACTCATATGTGGAACATAAGGAATAGCGCAGAAGACCATAGGGGAAGGGAGGGAAAAATGAACGGGAAGAATCAGAGAGGGAGACAAACCATGAGAGGCTCTGGACTCCAAGAACTAAACTGAGGGTTACAGAAGGGAGGGGGTGGGGGATGGGGTACCCAGGTGATGGGTATTAAGAAGGACACCTGTGGTGATGAGCACTGGGGGTTATATGCAACTAATGTATCGTTGAACACTACATCAAAAACTAATGATGTACTGTATGTTGGCTAACTGAACATAAAAAAAAAAAGAAAGAAACTTAGATACAATTGATATGGGAGTTGGCCCCACAGACATCTTAACATTTGCCATCCTTGGGGTAGCATATAATAAAATAATACTAGTTTAAAAATTTTTTTAAATAAAAACTCTTAAAAAATAAAACTAAATTTTTTTTAAAAATTTTAAAAATAAGAGTGAATTTTATGGCATGCAAACTACATCTTTATATTAAAAAGTGAGAATTCTATAATTTCTGCCATTTGTCATGAGTATGAAAATTAAGAATATTTAGTATGTCTCTGGGTCCTCTTCCACTGACATTTATCTAACACAATAATTTGAGCATGTGTTTAATTTTTTATGCTTTTCAGTTTTAGTGAGCTCGAAAAAAGAATAGAGCTATTTGATATCTTTCATTCTAATCAGAATAGCAAAAGTTAATAACATTGTCTGGAAATTAGTTATACAATTTTTCTGTTTTATTTACAGCAAGTAATTTCATTAGGGCATTTCCAGTTTAATTCAAGGCTAGGTTCAATACTAGTTCAAAATAACAAGTTCCCATAGGCAAATTCATTGAATATTCATTTTTGGTTTCAGTTCAAGGTAAGGGCTAGCAGGAAATAGACTTTGGGGCAGTTCTAGAGTCAGTTTCATTTGAATGTCCAAATTTAAAGCTACAGTTAAAATTCTATTATTTATTTCTACCTTTTTTTCTTGTCAAAACAGCATTTGCTTCTCCCATTATACATGTACACATACATCCTTGTCACAAAAAACAAAACACATAGGCAAGCACAATGGAAATAAGTATCACCTTTATCCTACCACTCATATAATAACCACTGTTAAAATTTTAGTTCATGTCCTGCCAGGAATTTTATTCACTCATATATATGAACAACATTTACACAGTATAAATCCTTACATGTGTTTATAAAATTTTGATCATACAGAATATACAGATTTTTAGCTTTTATTTTTTCATTTAACAAGATACCTTATACACTTTCCTGTGGTATTAAGTATCTTTAGTACTGTAATTTATTATGGCTCTATAGCATTTCGTCATATGGATGTATCATGATTTAATGTTACTAGTTTTTAAATATTACAGATAATTATGCAAACATCCTTCTGCATCTTTGTACACATTGCTGACTACTTCTATAGGACTTACTTCCAAAAACTGGAATTGCAGTGCCTATTACTCATTTATTATTGATGAAAGCCAAAGAATCCAAAATAGGAAATAAAAAACATTAGGGGAATCTGAGAAAAAAGTGATAATTACCTGACAAGGCAGCATCAAATCCCATGTCTTCTATTGCTTCTCTCAAGGTTTCTGGAGTGGTTAGTAGAGGATCATACTCAACAGTCCCATTGCCATTTGCAAGAGATACTCGTATGGATTTTACCCCTGCCTTTTTTGATATGACACCCTCAATAGACTGAACACAAGAATTACAAGTCATGCCATCAATGTTTATCACAGTTTCTTGAGTCAGAGGATGACTAGCTATGTTCAAAGGAATATTTTGAAGAGATGAGCCGGAGGGAGAGTTTGAGGTACTCTCAACTTCACTTGTAATACTAACTCTATATTGCCCTGGTGACACAGCCTCTATTGCTTTTCTCAGGGTTTCTGGAGTGACTGAGCTTGCATTGTACTTTACTATGGCAGATCTATTCTCTAAAGAAACTACTATGCTGCTTACATATTGGAGTGTAGATAAAGCACTTTCAATATTTAACACACATGATTTACAATGCATGCCATCTATAATGAAAGTGACTGTTGAATCACTGGTATATGATGGACTCCTTTGCTGTGATCCTTCTGAGGATTTGACTGGTGTATTCTTTAGGCGTTCTATATCAATAGCTCCCAACTTGAGGTACTTGGGCTGTTTTTTGATGAATGCTGGAAAGCCCACAGCTTCAATCTGCTTTTTTATTTCCTCTACTGTGATAAGATGAGGTTGGTAAACAATAGTAGCTTCTTGGTTGTCCAGGGAAACTAGTTAATAAAAAGAGAAATATTATATTAATTATTCCTAGGCCACTTCAGAAAACATTCTGTAGACCAAATCAATACCACACATAATTGTTTCTCTATCTTTGTTGTCAGTATCCTTTCTTAAGCTATTTCAGTTCTTTTCAGAAAATGTTATTGACACAGACTGAAAAAAACTAAAAAAATATGACCACTATATCTATGATCTCCAAGTTTCCACATGCCTGAATAGAAATATATTAGAGGTAGAGAGGACCCCAGGCATGTTGCATTAAAAACCCTGAACTCCGGGGCGCCTGGGTGGCTCAGTTGGTTGAGCGACTGCCTTCAGCTCGGGTCATGATCCCAGAGTCCTGGGATCGAGTCCCACATTGGGCTCCCAGCTCAGTGGGGAGCCTGCTTCTCCCTCTGACCCCCTCCCCTCTCATGTTGTTTCTCTCTCTCTCTCAAATAAAAAAATAATATCTTTTAAAAAAATAAAAACCCTGAACTCCATGAAATGCCATTCCTGCTGCCTTTTCTGCTTATTTAAGACCCATGTAACTTTTAATTATAATCATTAATTTTACCCACATTCACTCTGGGTATACGCACACCGTACCCCAGACTTCAATGAAGCAGTACGTATTTTAGTCCAGTGGATTCAAAACCCATGCTTAAGAAGAAAGCAAAAACCTCAACGACCAAAACGGAAAATTAAGCTCACAAAACAAACAAATAACACAAGATATATTACCTTTAATTCGCTGAACACCTTGCAGCTTCCCAATTTTTCCTTCAATGGTGCTGGTACATGAATGGCAGGTCATCCCTTCTACTTTCATCTTCAGCATGACTTCACCTGCTTGAGCCATACTGTAATCTTCACAAGTTCCTGACTTTTTCTCCAGAGTTCCGGTATCTAAACTGAGATCTGGAAGCAGCTGTATTATCTGATTGGCATTCACTATAGAAGGGATTACTGTCACCACTACAGTTCTTTGCTGAGGGGAAATTTTAATGTCTGTCACACCCTTGGTCTTGAGTAATGTGTTTTGGATATGGTCCCATGGCACAGCCAGTGAAGCAGCAACAGTCAGAAACACAGTCTCAGTTAAAACAGGGAGAGGATTAGAATTGTGGAGAATAGCATCAAAGCCCATGTCATCAATAGCTTCCAGTAGGGTCTTTGGAGTGTGTAGTTTAGGGTCATAAATAATAGTTGCATTTTTTTCTTCCAGTGAAACCTTTTGGAAGAAAATTTCAAGTCAGTTTAATTAAATTTCATGACCTAGAACTGAGAAATTAGCAATCATCATACCACATTCAAGAAGAATGGAACAAATAATTCAATCAAGTGAAGCTTCTCTATTAGGTCTCATCTTTACTATTCTCTTTGGAAAGAAACAGAAAATGTCTTCTGTCCTTATAGGAATGATAAAGTTATATGTAGGTGTATGTGACTCAAGTACTGATTAGGCTTTTGAAACATACACATGGACAAACACACCCTAGAATTTCACAACAGAGTACAAACAAATCTACTATCTCCTTTCACAAATTATTTCAATACTTCACACTCTACCAATTCAAAAGATAATAAAGGAAACAGGATCAGCTGCAGAAAATAAAAGGTGATATGAAGTTTAAATTTTAAGATGTTCAGTTAAGATAACTTTGGAAGAAAAGATATAAGCATGCTAGTTTATGATTAAAGGTAGTATTGTAGGATTTTGTAGCATATATTCCTATAACCTTCTAAGTTACTACAGCCTAGTATTACTTTTATTCAAAATAAGAACATCTTTATTGTTTCACCTGATTCAATGATAAAAACAATGATTGGATTCCTAAAGCTCAGCTACTGTATATAATTTAACTACTACCACGATTGCATGCATATCTTTGGCTGACATCTTACAAAAATTAATGATGTAGTCATACACACAAACACATATACACAAACACACAATTACTGGGCTGGGAGTCAGAAGATTTGCATTCCATTGAAAATTCTCCACTTAATAACAAATCACACTCATTAATTCTACCATCTGAAAAATGGGGAAATATGTCCTATATTCTTCTAGGGCTGGGTTGTTAAAAGGATCATATGAGTAAATACGTAAGAAAGTAGTTCTTTATAGCAGTGAGTTAAAGGTAAACACTGAACAACTAATATTTATTGAGCACCTATTATATGTGCCAGGAACTAGGATTCTCAAGACACAAAGCTGAGCATGACAGTCACAGGGAGCAATACTAGAACAGAAAATACAGAAAACAGACATGTATTCATCCCTGGGAATATGGGTCAGAAAAGGCTTCTTAGATAATATCTTAATGTAAAAGGACAAACAGAAATCAGCAAGGACGCATGAGGCAGGAATTCCAGACAAATGGATAAAGTAGATAAAGATCATAAGCGAGGGGCGCCTGGGTGGCTCAGTTGGTTAAGCGACTGCCTTCGGCTCAGGTCATGATCCTGGAGTCCCGGGATCGAGTCCCACATTGGGCTTCCTGCTCAGCAGGGAGTCTGCTTCTCCCTGACCCTCCCCCCTCTCATGCTCTCTCTCTATCTCATTCTCTCTCAAATAAATAAATAAAATCTTAAAAAAAAAAATTTAAAAAAAAGATCATAAGCAAGAGAATTAGGCAACTGATTTATTATGGGGCCCCGCTGGGGCGCCTGGGTGGCTCAGTTGGTTAAGCGACTGCCTTCGGCTCAGGTTGTGATCCTGGAGTCCCTGGATCGAGTCCCGCATCGGGCTCCCTGCTCGGCAGGGAGCCTGCTTCTCCCTCTGACCCTCCCCCCTCTCATGTGCTCTCTCTCTCTCATTCTCTCTGTCTCAAATAAATAAATAAAATCTTATTATGGGGCCCCTTTTATGCCAATAATGGTTTGCAATTTATCGTACTGGTAATAGGGTCTATGGAAAAGTTAAGCAGGGGAATGACATGATTGCATTAGCATTTTAGAGAAGAATCATTCTGGAGACATTTGGGGTAGAATGGAGTGACACAGGGGTGCCTGGGTGGCTCAGTTGGTTGAGCGACTGCCTTTGGCTCAGGTCATGATCCTGGAGTCCCGGGATCGAGTCCCACATTGGGCTTCCTGCTCAGCAGGGAGTCTGCTTCTCCCTCTGACCCTCCTCCCTCTCATATGCTCTCTCTCTCTCTCATTCTCGCTCTCTCAAATAAATAAATAAAATCTTTAAAAAAAAAAAAAGAATGGAGTGACACAGGATGGAAAATCAGGAGACTACTGCAATTGCACAGTGGTACAGAGAAGATCTGAATTAAGGCATGAACACTGGGGCTAAAGAAAAAGGGGCAGTTCCAACATACATTTGGGAGCGCAAGAACTAGTAAGGACATTATAGATAATAAAGGAGATGATTAGAATGACTTATATGTTTACAGTGTGGGCCAATGTATAGATGGTGTTGCCATTAACTATTATCAGAGATAGAGGAGGAAAACTGGAGGAAGTTAAGAGATTAGAGTGGAGGGAAAAGAAAAATGATAAATTTAGTTTTAGACCCACTGATTTTGAGAGGCGGTAGGGTATTAATGTTCTAAAGGCAGTTAAAATATGGGCATTATTGGGATGCCTGGGTGGCTCAGTCGGTTAAGTGTCTGCCTTTGCTCAGGTCATGATCCTAGGGTCTTGGGATCAAGTCCCGCATCGGGCTCCTTGCTCAGTGGGGAGCCTGCTTCTCCCTGTCCCTCTGCCACTCCCCCTGCTTGTGCTCTCTCTCTGACAAAATCTTTTAAAAATATGGGCATTATTATTACTATAGATTCCTGGTGAAAATCTTTGTTCCATAAATAAAAGCAATCCCAAAATATAATTAAAAGTAATTAAAAATCAGGGCGCCTGGGCGGCTCAGTCAGTTAAGCGTCCGACTCTTGATCTCAGCTCAGGTCTTGATCTCAGGGTCATGAGTTGAGGCCCTGCATTAGGCTCCATACTGGGTGTTGAGTCTACTTAAAAAAGTAATTGAGTAGGAAGTCTCACTTTAAACTGTCTACAATAGTTATATAGTGAAATCTTTCACTTATATTAATGAACTTAATATTTTTATTTCTTCCTTTAGCTTGGTAATCAATGGCTAGATATTTGGTGGAATCTTAAAATGTACCCATAGAACAAAAAAGATTCTAAGACCGATAATTCTAGTTGGTCAGCTTGCTCTTAGTTATGGAAGAGATCACTAGCATAAGGGATCCAAAACAGAAGTGGGAAAATAATTTAAAAATTTTATCTTGGAGTATGCCACATAACATTTCTCATGAATAAGCTGCAGTATAGCCAAACTACATGTAGTTCAGACATATACTTTTCAAAGAGATGCAATAAAATATAGTCACTATAAAATGAAGGCTTTTGTGTTTTTGTATCTCTAAAGAGATTTTCTTTTAAACTCTTGAGTCTACTGAAGTCAATGACTTTCTGATTAAGAAAATTACTTTAAAAAATTTAATACTCGGGGCACCTGGGTGGCTCAGTCGGTTAAGCATCTGCTTCAGCTCGGTCATGATCTCAGGGTCCTGGGATTGGGTTGGGCTCCCTGCTCAGCCGGGAGTCTGCTTCTATCCCTCTACCCCTCCCCCCAATTCATGCACACACTCTCTCTCAAATAAATAAAATGTTTTTTTAAAAAAAAATTTAAACAGGGCACCTGGGTGGCTCAGTTGGTTAAGCATCTGCCTTTGGCTCAGGTCATGATCCCAGGGTCCTGAGATCAAGCCTCACATCAGGCTCCTTGCTCAGCGAGGAGTCTGTTTCTCCCTCTCCTTCTGGCCCTTCCCCTTCTTGTGTTCTCTCTCTTTCCCAAATAAATAAATATCTTTGAAAAATAAAAATGTAAACATTCAAACTAAAGAGGAAGCTGGAGAACAGATGAGGGGTGGGAAAGGAGTGACTATAAAGGGGCAGCACAGGAGTTTTTTGACGTGATGGGACTATTAGTGTCCTGGCTGTGGTGGTAGTTAAATGAATCTATACATGTGTTAAAATTCACCAAACTAAGAAAATGAAATCATAGAACCATATACCAAAAAGAAGTTAATTTTACTGTATGATAATTGTCTTAAACAAACAAACAAAAAGATAAAAAAATTCAGTTAGTTGTATTGGCTAACATTTCAAGTGTTCAACAGCCACTGTGGCTAAGTGGCTGCTATATGGTACTAGGTATACATAGAACATTTCCATAATTGCAGTACATTGCATTGGACAGTACTGCTCCAGGTACTACTAATACTTTTTTATGATAAAGTACCAAACTTTTTTGAAAGGGTGGAAATTTACTTTATCTTTAAATACACTGTATGTGGTATCTTTTTTAAAAAGATCTGGTTTTGAGCTAATTTCCACCTCCCCAAAAAATGTTAATTTACCAACATTCCCGATGAGAAACTGTACTTAAAACTGACTTTATAAGCAAAAATCACTTTCTCACTAGATGGCTTGCTATAATTTCTACTGCATTGGCCTATCTTCTAATTATAAAAGACATAAGGAAATAAGGCAACTATGTATACAAAATACTACTTACAAAAGTTATATTACCCTATGTTGTTTTCATGCTGTGGACTAAAAACACTTCCTCATTTAGTAACTTCTTTTTGTGTGTTTTAAAGCTGGCCAACCACACTTAGCACAAACAAAAATGTTCCCCTTTGGGGTAACTTTTCCTCTGACTGTTAGATATCTAAGAATATCTAAGAGTTAGATATCAAAGAGACTTTTCAAGCCTAAAGTCTCAAAGGAAACAAAAACAAGCAGTACCTTTGTTTCTTTTAAGAGGAAATTCACATAGTGATTATCACAATACCTTTCTGGATACCAAATCCTTTGGCAGGAAGCTAAAATAATATTTATTTATTCAACAAATACTTACTGAGTGTCTGTTGTGCGCCTGGCACTGTGCTAGTTGCTAGGGATACAATGGTGAGCAAAAACAAGCACTGACTCTGTAAACCCAGAAATTGCTGGTAGCAATATGATTCTGGGTCGGCTTAACTCTTTCACATTATCCCCACCAATGAAAACCACCTCCACCTATTCACCACATTGTTCCAAAGTTTCAAAAGCTTATCTTTTTCTCTCAATCTTTCATTAAGAACCAATGCTGTTAACTGCACTACTAGTTATTTACCCCAAAGATACAAATGTAGTGATCTGAAGGGGCACCTGCACCCCAATGTTCATAGCAGCAATGTCCACAGTAGCCAAACTGTGGAAAGAGCTGAGATGTCCTTCAACAGATGAATGGATAAAGAAAATGTGATGTGTGTATATACATATATACACACACACAATGGAATATTACTCAGCCATCAGAAAGGATGAATACCTACTATTTGTATTGACATGAATGGAACTGGAGGCTATTATGCAAAATAAGTCAATCAGAGAAAGACAATTATCATATGGTTTCACTCATATGAAGAATATAAGAAACAGGGGTGCCTGGGTGGCTCAGTCGGTTAGGCGTCTGCCTTCAGTTCAGGTCATGATCTCAGGGTCCTGGGATCAAGGCCCGTGTCGGGCTCCCCGCCCAGCGGGAAGTCTGCTTCTCCATCTGCCCCTCCCCCTGACTCGTGCTCACTCTCTCTCCCTCTCTCTCTCAAATAAATAAATAAAATCTTAAAAAAGAGAATATAAGAAACAATGCAGAGGATCATAGGGGAAGGGAGGGAAAAAGTGAATGGGAAGAAATCAGAGAGGGAGACAAACCATGAGAGACTCTTAACTATGGGAAAGAAACTGAGGGTTGCTGGACAGGAGGTGGATGGAGGAATGGGGTAACTGGGTGACGGAAGTTAAGGAGGGCACTTGATGTAATGAGCACTGGGTGTTACATGCAACTGCTGAATTACTGAACTCTACATCTGAAACTAATGATGCTCTATATGTTAGCTAATTGAATTTAAATAAAATAAAATTTTAAAAAGAACCAATGTTGTTATTTCTATTTTTATAAGAACTATTTTTCCATTAAAATAAAAATAAACACATACCAGTCTATAAATTATGAATGTGACTCATAGGAAGGACTCAAGGTGGAAGACTATTCACTGTATTTAGATGAAGGCAGGAGTGGAAGAGAAGAAAAGAAAAGAAACATATTCTGTGGTCTCAATAGCATTAATAGTAGAGTAGAGGGTGCTAAATGTCCATAGAAATTATAAAGATCCATTATTTTAATGAGAATGGTATTCTTTATCTACTGAAATGCCTAAAACATGAAATTCAAGCACAGTATACTTAATCTGCATGTGACTTCTATATAATTTGCTCTCAAGTAGGATGAAAGCTAGAACCTTGGACAAATCACCCTAATTCAAAGAGCTTCATTTTCCTAAGAAAGCTTACTTTCTTACATTTTCATAACAACTCAACATAAAGGTAATCAGGGGTTTTTCAGAGCTTGAAAGGATTCCATCATTTTATATAGACTGAAGTCAGAAAAGTGAAATGATTCATCAGTTATCTTGAATTTCTTTTTTTAATTTTATTTTTTTATTAAAGATTTTATTTATTTATTTTGACAGAGAGAGAGACAGCGAGAGAGGGAACACAAGCAGGGGGGAGTGAGAGAGGGAGAAGCAGGCTTCCCGCTGAGCAGGGAGCCTGATGTGGGGATCGATCCCAGGACCCTGGAACCATGACCTGAGCCAAAGTCAGATGCTTAACGACTGAGACATGTAAGTGCCCCTTATCTTGAATTTCTAATATGTTTGAGTCACCAACCACAAATAGTTTTAACTCAACTAAAAACCATTTAAAATACATAGAAGGAACCCAATATAGATTACATATTTTACAATAAAATTATATTATTCTTTGTTGAAAAAAATGTGTATATATTAATCAAGTAACACTCTACTTTGATGCTTCAATATAGGATATTGAAAATTAGAAGCCATTAATATAAACTGTATGGTATGGCACAAAAACAGACACATAGATTAATGGAACAGAATAGAAAACCCAGAAATAGCATGCGTTGTAAGGAGCACTGGGTGTTATGCACAACTAATGAATCATTGAATGCTACATCAAAAACTAATGATGTACTATACAGTGGCTAACTGAACATAATTTACAAAAAAAGAAAACCCAGAAATAAACCTACACTTATATGGTCGAGTCTATGACAAAGGAGGCAAGAATGTATAATGAGAAAGAGATAGTCTCTTCAATAAATGGTGCTAGGAAAATGGACTACATGTAAAAGAATGAAACTGGACCACTTTTTAACACCATATACAAAAACTCAAAATGGATTAAAGACCTAAACGTGTGACCTGAAACCATAAAAATCCTAGAAAAGTACACAGGCAGTAATTTCTCTGACACTGGCCATCACAACATTTTTCTAGATATGTCTCCTAAGGCAAGGGAAACAAAAACAAAAATAAACTATTGGGACTACACCAGAATGAAAAGCTTTTACACAGCAAAGGAAACAAGCCATCAACAAAACAGAAAGGCAACCTACTGAATGGGAGAAGATATTTGCAAATAGCATATCCGATAAAGCGTTAGGATCCAAAATATGTAAAGAACTTATCAAACTCAACACCAAAAAAATAATAATAATCCAAATAAAAAACGGGCAGAAGACATGAATAGACATTTTTCCAAAGAAGACATACAGATGGCCAACAGACACATGAAAAGATGCTCAACATCACTCATCATCAGGGAAATACAAATCAAAACCACAATGACATACCACCTCACACCTGTCAGAATGGCTAAAATCAACAACACAAGAAACAACAGTTGTTGGCAAGGATGCGGAGAAAGGAGAATGCTCTTGCACTCTTGGTGGGAATGCAAACTGGTGCAGCCACTCTGGAAAACAGTATGGAGGTTCCTCAAAAAGTTAAAAATAGAACTACCCTATGACCCAGAAATTGCACTACTAGGTATTTACCCAAATAATACAAAAATACTAATTCAAAGGGATACATGTACCCGATGCTTAAACAGCAGCATTATCTGCACTAGCTAAATTATGGAAACAGCCCAAGTGTCCACTGACTGATGAATGGATAAAGATATGGAACAAAGGAATATCACTCAGCCATAAAAAAAGAATGAAATCTTGCCATTTACAACAATATGGATGGAGCTAGAGTATTATGCTAAGCGAAATAAGTCAGTCAGAAAAAGACAAATACCATATGATTTCACTCATATGTAGAATTTAAGAAACAAAACAAATGAGCAAAGGGGGGGAAAAAGAGAGAGAGAGGGAGGCAAACCAAGAAACAGACTCTTAACTATGGAGAACAAAGAGATGGTTACCAGAGGGGAGGTGGGTGGGGAGATGGGTTAAATAGTTGATGGATTAAGGAGTGCACTTGTTGGGATTAGCACCAAGTGTTGTATGGAAGTGCTGAATCACTATATTGTATACCTGAAACGAATAATACACTATTAACTAACCAGAATTTAGGTTTTTTGAAGATTTTATTTATTTATTTATTTATTTATTTATTTATTTATTTATTTATTTGACAGAGAGAGAGAGCGTACAAGTAGGCAGAGCAGCAGGCAGAGGGAGAGGGAGAAGCAGGCTCCCTGCTGAGCAGGGAGCCTGACGTGGGGCTCGATCCCCGGACCCTGGGATCATGACCTGAGCCAAAGGCAGCCACTTAACCAACTGTGCCACCCAGGTGCCCCAACTAATCAGAATTTAAATAAACACTAGGAAAAAAAGAATACTGAACAGATAGTACAGATTTCGCATAAAACTCTTCCTTTATAGTATCCCCTATTATTGCTTAATGTATTACATTCAGTGTGATACGTTTGTTAAAATTGATTAAAGTTTTTATTTTATGAAAAAAATTCAAAAACCAAGTACCTTAAAATGAAAAAGATGCAGAGATTTTATTAGATTTTTTTTAAGTTGTAGCATTGTTTTCATTGCTATTATCATTTGTTCAAAATTATTCAATGAATACATGGTTAGTCATTATGAAATATTTAAATACAAAATTATACAAAGTTAATAGTGAAACTCCCTGTCCATACCATTCCTCCACTGCTAGATTTCTATATTGAATTTGACCTTGTTTTGAAATTTGGGGTTAAGTTCAACTAAATCAGAAACCTAACCCTTTTTGAATAACTGACTCTACATCTTCATGACAGATAATTATTACCTAGGAATTAAGCAAAATGCCTGTTTTATTCTAATACAATGTTTGAAAAACAGGATGTTCAATGCTTTATCATTTGCCATAGAAAAGTTAGGAAATGTTCCAAGTAGAAATAAAAAAAATTTCATCTCTATATGCTGATATGGAACAATCTCTAAGATATATTTGCTAAGTGAGAAAAGCAAGGTACAGATAATATATACATATAATATGTGTATATTATATATATATATATATATAAAATATATAGTATATGTGAAAGGTGAAAGAAAATGGAGTCACTCATGTCAAGGTGTTTTAAAATGGAGCCAGGAGGCTAATAAGGAGGTGGGCCTTATACATGTCCTCACCTGGTGGAACCATGAATTTCTGAACTGGGCCAAACCACAAATATTCCAAGGACTCTGCATAAACATCTGCAACTTACATTAACAGACTTTTGCTTAGTGATAGCCTTAGTAATCAATTATGTTTAGCCAAAATTAGTTTTCTGATACCAATACCAATCAAAATTCTTTGTAAACAATGTATACAAGTGTTCCTCTTTGTCTTTAAAAACCACTGACTTTTGTTCCCTAGAGGAACACAATTTGGGTTGTGACCTAAATCTGTGCTTCCTGAATTGTAATTCTGAGACCCCAAATAAATGCTTTTATTTCAGTTCTTCCTCTTTTCTCAGTGGATATATGCTTCCATTTTTAGATAGATAGATGGATGTCTATTTAGAGACACATATATACAGGTAAACCATTTTACATTCATAGTCTATTTCTGGAAGGATACATACATTAGCAAACATAACTGGTTTCTGTTGGGAGGGGGATTTTACTCTATTATTTGTGTTACTTTTTCAATAATAAAAAACAGTTATGTATATCAGCTATACTTAAATTAAAAAAAAAAAAAAACAGTTAAGGGGAGCAAGGAATGTATTGGTCCACAGGATGAATTTGGTTAACTGCTAGCATCTAGGTGGCCATTTTTTAAAGGATAGTCTAAATTAGGCGTATGGACTGCAGCCTTTATCTGAGTAAAGGGGAAAAGCACTCAAAATGCTAGCAGTATAAATTTCAAGGACAAAAGTAATTTGGTAATAAGGCATTAATCTTTGGAGTCATTCCATACTTATACCTAATTAAATTTGTTTTTACATTTCCCCTTTCAAAAAGGCCAAATAATTGCAGAGAAAGACCTTCACGTTATCTGCCCATTTTATTTTTCCCCTGAACAGACCACTGAGTGATTAAATTAAACTTTGGGTTAATCTCTTTAAAGTCTACAGTCTTCACATGGACAAGACAAACAAGAGTATTATACTCATTTACAAACTTTACAAAGTAAGACACAATTTCCAAAATGTATTTAAATGCTGATGCTGCAAAGAGAAATAATCACATTAATTCTACTTATTACAAAATTAGAGACATCTTGACTATTCAACTCTCCTTGAATTCTGTTAATTAAAGCTCTAATCTGTTCCACTGTAGCATTTTTTCAATAAAACAACCCCACTCAATTTAACATCACAATTACTTCATTTCAGAGTTTTATTCCAAACACAGGAAAGAACTCCTTGACTTAGTTGAAAAAATGTCCTCTCTAAATCTGTTTTCTTTTTTTTTTTTAGATTTTATTTATTTATTTTAGAGAGAGAGAGCACAAGTGTCCACAAGCCAGGGAAGGAGCAGAGAGGGAGGGAGAGGGAAGAAGGGAAAGAATCTCAAGCTGACTCTGACCAAGGCAGGGCTCTATCTCAGGACCCTAAGATCATGACCTGAGCCAAAACCAAGAGTTGGACACTTAACCAACTGAGTGACCCAGGTGCCCCTCCAAATTTGTTTTCTAAATTGACTGCACATTAATCTTAACTATAATCTCAGCTGTAACTATGATCCAGAAATTTGAAACCTTAACAGTCTTTAAAAAGTGACCAATAGGGGCGCCTGGGTGGCTCAGTTGGTTAAGCGACTGCCTTCAGCTCAGGTCATGATCCTGGAGTCCCGGGATCGAGTCCCGCATCGGGCTCCCTGCTAGGCGGGGAGCCTGCTTCTCCCTCTGCCTCTGCCTCTCTCTCTCTCTCTCTCTGACTCTCATGAATAAATAAATAAAACATTAAAAAATAAATAAATAAATAAATAAAAAGTGACCAATATTTATGTATTATTAACATGTTGAGCTGCATTCTGACAATAAATTATGTTTGCACAGGACAATTTTCTATGTGATGCCTAGAAAGAAATGAATCCATCTTTTGTGGCCTCTGAAACACAAACATTTTAAGGGCTTTCCTTAAGAAAAATAATACAAAACTAGGGAAGCCTGGGTGGCTTAATTGGTTAAGTGTCTGCCTTCAGCTCAGGTCATGATCCCAGCGTCCTGGGAATGAGCCCCATGTCGGGCTCCCTGCTCAGCAGGGAGTCTGCTTCTCCCTCTGCCCCTCGTCCTGCTCTCATGATCTCTCTCACTCTCTCTCTCTCTCAAATAAATAAATAAAATACTTTTTAAAAAATAATATAAAACTATAACAAAATTCTGTACAAAAGTAAATACTCTGAATGAGTAACAAAATAACAAGTTACAAATTTTAGAAAGCCACCAAATATCATAAAATGGTGATACACCTCTATATTTTCTTTTCCTATATTTTCACTGTTTACTCTCCTGCTTCATTTGATAATAACTTTGTAAAGTCATTTTCTATATAGAGAAAAGAATGATAATTTAGTTATTCTCGTATGTCAAAATATTTTTTATTAATGATAGCTTAGTAAAGTTCCTTTCAATGTCACAAGTAAATATTAATAAATTTTTAGAGCTGGGGGCACCTGGGTGGCTCAGTCGTTAAGCATCTGCCTTTGGCTCAGGTCATGATCCCAGGGTCCTGGGATCAAGCCCCGCATCAGGCTCCCTGCTCGGCGGGAAGCCTGCTTCTCCCTCTCCCACTTCCCCTGCTTGTGTTCCCTTCTCTCTCTCGCTGTCTCTCTCTCTGTCAAATAAATAAATAAAATCTTTAAAAAAATAAATAAATAAATAATAAATAAATTTTTAGAGCTGTCGTCAAATTTGGGAAAACTATCAAGTCCCTTTCATATATGTACTATAAGATTACAGAGAATTTCAGAGAACTTTACTTGTGTAGTGACTAGTATTAAATATTTTTGGTTTTTTTTAATAAAGATTTTTATTTATTTATTTGACAGAGAGCGAGCACAAGCAGGGGGAGTGGTAGGCAGAGGGAGAGGAAGAAGCAGGCTCTCCGCCGAGTGGGGAGCCCAATGCAGGGCTCGATCCCAGGACCCTGGGATCATGACTGGAGTGGAAGGCAGATGCTTAACCGACTGAGCCACCCAGGTGCCCCAACTCTTTGAATTGATAACAATCATTTTACCATTTTTACACTGGGCCCTACACCTTTATGTCGTAAGTTGGCATATGGGTGGTAGGGGTATTATTGGAAGACATTCCCACACCAGAATTCCTAGGAAAAATTTCACTATATACAGAAGTGACTAAGAACCACATTTGGCCAGGGGCGCCTGGGTGGCTCAGTCATTAAGCATCTGCCTTTGGCTCAGGTCATGATCCCAGCGTCCTGGGATCGAGCCCCACGTCCTGCTCCATGCGAAGCCTGCTTCTCCCTCTCCCACTCCTCCTGCTTGTGTCCCCTCTCTTGCTGTGTCTCTCTCTGTCAAATAAATAAGTAAAATCTTTAAAAAAAAAAAAGAACCACATTTGGCCAAATATCCTACTAACCCCAAACCAAACATCCCCAACTCAACCTTCCCTTAGTTAGATACCCCAAAATGCCCATGGCAAATCCAATAGCACTCAACACAAAGGGAAAGTCTACCAGAGGGCTAAGTAGAAATAGACAATGGACTTAAATGTTTGTGGTTAAAATATTTTACTTTTGCAAAAACATATAACCATATGAACAAACTGAGACTCCTTCCAGAGTCTCAGAAGGGGTCAATGCAAGCGAGAGGCTATGAAACATAAGCTTCACAATAAATCTGTCTCTGGGCCTAGAACACTAAATACTTAGTAAAATATTTTTTAAAGGAAAGAAAAAAGAAGAAAGGTTACTAATATACACTATATCATATGGGCTTTTGACTGAAGGAGGAGAGGGAGCGCTGGTAAAGGCAGAAAAGGTAAGTGTCCTTTTATTTTTAGCAATCAAATTATGAATGTGCCCTGGAAAGTATAGCCTTAAGGATCTGTCACTGGGATCCACATAAATCACCATTGATAACACAAAGTGCTTTCACATTATATCACTGCTACTTTTGCTTTACAAGTTAATTCAATTCAATCTCATTTTTCTGACCTTAAACAGACCTCATGAAGCACAGGGGAATTCTAGGAAGACGCAGTGGAAATAGCAGCATTACATATGAATGGGGTGCAACAGACTTTTTTTGAAAATCTATACAGGAATGTACTTGCAAATGTCAAAGCAGAATCCTTTCCTTTAGTTATACATGAATATGTTGGGGAAAACAAATATTAATCTAAAGTAGTTTGCCATACAAAGAGTTGGGGGTTCTGGAAAATGCACTAGTTGTCAGTGGACAGTAAGTACCTAAGTCAGTTGGAGAAAAAGTATGTGAACTAGCTTTTGGATGGTTAAAAGAGTTTTACTGCAGTTAGCACAGACAGTTAGTAAGATTCAGCTTCTATTCTGGGCCCCCGGCATCAGCCACCTTAGATCAAGTGGAGGAGGTTTGACTGCTTTCATTTAAAGATAAATCAAATGCAGGTATCATACTTACTACTCAATGAAATTAAACAACTCATTTTTAAAGATGTGGGACTGAAGGGTGCAGAGCTACTTTTGCCATCCTTTTTTCTAATCAACAAACTGGAAAATACCCATCTAGTTGTTGGATAGTTAATGATTAGTGAGAAAATTACAAAATGTAATTGGGTAAAATCAGTGTGAATGGGTAAAAATTAA
This sequence comes from Neomonachus schauinslandi, assembly GCF_002201575.2. Lineage (NCBI taxonomy): Eukaryota > Metazoa > Chordata > Mammalia > Carnivora > Phocidae > Neomonachus > Neomonachus schauinslandi. The sequence continues at coordinate 64,991,458 of NC_058419.1, forward strand.
TGTTTAGATTAATTAAAAGACAGAGCTCTCATAATTATCTATCTGATCTGGAGATACACCAGATATTCTAGTCCAAATTTAATGACTCATGTACTTAAAAATATAATGAGCTTCTGATTATTAGAAAGAATCCACTGATCCCTGAGTTTAAATGTTGTGCTAACTGTGATACCAATTGGACAAAACTCCCTTTAGAATATTAACATCCACTCTGGATAGTGTGTCTAAAATTATGTACGTTTTGCATGTGGATCTGAACTCATTGGCAAACCATTTTAAGAATAATGCAGCTGATCAAATTCCAAAGTTGCATTAACTTCCACCATCATTGTAACAAATACTGTATAAAAGCAAAATTATAGAAAACCTCCAATAAATAGAACCACCACCAATACAAAGTTGTTTTAAAGATCTTTTAAAAAGATTTTATTCATTTATTTGACAGAGAGAGAGATCACAAGTAGGCAGACAGGCAGGCAGAGGGAGAGGGAGAAGCAGGCTCCCCACTGAGCAGGGAACCCAATGCGGGGTTCAGTCCCAAGACCCTGGGATCATAACCTGAGCCGAAGGCAGATGCTTAACAGACTAAGCCACCCAGCGTCCCAAGCATCCAACTCTTGATTTCAGCTCAGGTCATGATCTCAGGGTTTGGAGATCAAGCCCCATGTGAGGCTCCACATTGGGCATGGAGTCTGCTTAAGATTCTCTCTCCCTCTTCCTCTGAACCCCCTTCCCCATTTGCGGTCTCTTTCTCTCTCTCTCTCTTAAACAAAAATGAATCATAGACTTAAAGGTAAAACATAAAATGATAAAATTTTAGATGACATAGAGGAAAATCTTTGTGACCTTGGGTAAGACTAAGATTTCTTAGACATGACACCAAAAACATGACCCATAAAGAAAAAAAAAGTAGATAAACTGGAATTCATCAAAAGTAAAAACATCTTCTCTGGAAAAGACACTTGTAAGAGAATGAAAAGACAGGGGGAGCTAAGATGGTGGTGTAGTAGGAGTACCCTAGGCTCATCTCATTCCTCAAACACAACTAGGTATCTATCAAATCATTCTGAATACCCAAGAAATCAACCTGAGGACTGACAGAACAAATTCCACAAGTAGAAGTAGAGAAGAGACCACATGGAGGAAGGTAGGAAGTGTGGAGATGTGGTTTCAGGGAGAAATGGACTGCAGGTGCTTCAGAGGTGAGGGAGCCCTCGTCATGGAGAAAGGTAAAAGAGAGAGGAACACACAGGGGAATGCAGAAGGAGAACACTTCCCCAAAGCCATTGGCTGAGAAAATGAGAGGGGCTAATTTTCATGAGTTTCTGCAACCAGCAGGGCTTAGAAGACTGGAGTTTTAAAGGTCACTGGCTTAGCTGGGATAGAGCTCTGGGGGTGCTGCCCCACTTCTGGAGAGAAGGCAGGCAAGCAACCCAGGGCAGACACCATGCTCTGAGGAACACCTGGAGCACACATGGGGAAGATTATTCACTCTTCTTGGGGCATGTCCATGAGAGGGAGCCTTCACAGAGACACCTCTCCAGCGACAAAAGAGCTGATGGGTGCCTTTTCCCTCCCCTGCCCCTCAGCATAAACACAGAGCCACCCGACCAGGGCTGCTTGGTCCCAATACTGGCTGCCTAGCCTGCTTGATCCAAGTCCCATGCCCCTGTGCTCTGGTACAACTGCCCCTCTCAGTCAAACGTCCTTCATTCCCAGCACAGTAAGCCCCTTCCCCAGAAGACCAGTGGAAGGCCCTGCCCACTGCAGGTCTCCTGACCAGAGAGTTCTGCAAGGCTTCTGTGCTAGCGTAAGTAGTATCAGGTCTCATGTCACAAGCGGACTGGAGCACATCTAGTTAAAACTCTCTACACTCTGGCCAAGGACCAAACGCTGCCCACTGCAGGCAAGGAGAGCCTCTGCAGACAACTGGCCTGAAGGATACAGCAGCCAAAACATAGCAGTAGAGCACATGCAGAACCAGAGATGCTAACTGAAGCACCAGGCCTTGACAGTAAATGAACTCTTCTTCATAAAGCCGTTATCTCTGGAGCACGAAACACAAAAGGTTTTTATGTTTTTGTGTTGTAACACAAAGAAGAAGACAGAGACTTAGACAAAATGCCAAGATAGAAGAATTCATCCTAAATGAAACAACAAGATAAGGTCATGGCCAGAAATCTAAACAAAACAGATATAAGTAATATGCCTGGTGGAGAATTTAAAGCATAAGGATATTTGCTGGGTTTGAGAAAAAAATAGAAGAATTCAGAAAGGCCCTTACTGCCAGATAAAAAGTTAAAAAAGAATCACTCAGAAATGAAAACTGTAGGGTGTCTGGGTTGCAGAGTCGGTTGAGCATCCAACTCTTAGTTTCAGCTCAGGTCATAATCTCAAGCTCCACATCAGGCTCCACACTCAGTGTGGCATCTACTTGAGATTCTCTATCCTTCTCCCTCCCTCCCTTTCTTTCTCTCTAAAATAAATAAATAAATCTTTTCTAAAAAGAAATGAAGGGGCGCCTGGGTGGCTCAGTCATTAAGCATCTGCCTTCGGCTCAGGTCATGATCCCAGGGTCCTGGGATCGAGCCCCGCATTGGACTCCCTGCTCTGCGGGAAGCCTGCTTCCCCCTCTCCCACTCCCCCTGCTTGTGTTCCCTCTCTCGCTGTGTCTCTCTCTGTCAAAAAAATAAATAAAATCTTAAAAAAAAAAAGAAATGAAAAATGCACTGATATTTGAAACAGACTACATAAAACGAACAGGAGGAGTAAAGAAGCAGAGGAATGAGCAAGTGATGTAGAAAATAAGACAATGGAATACAATGAAGTTCAACAAAAGAGAGAAAGAAGAATTATGGAATATGAGAACAGATTTAGGGAACTCAGTAACTCCATCAAACATAATAACATTCACATTAGAGGATTACCAGAAAAAGAAAAGAGAGAAAAGGGAGCAGAAAATTTATTTGACGAAATAACAGCTGAAAACTTCCTTAAAAGAAAAGAGAAAGGGGTGAGCCTGGGTGGCTCAGTCAGTTAAGCACCTGCCTTTGGCTCAGGTGATGATCCCAGCGTCCTGGGATCAAGTCCCACATCGGGCTTCCTGCTCAGCAGGGAGCCTGCTTCTCCCTCTCCCTCTGCCTGCTGCTCCCCCTGCTTGTGCTCGCTCTTCCTCTCTCACAAATAAATAAAATCTTTTAAAAAAGAGAGAGAGAGAGAAAAGAGAAAGGACCCAAATAAAATCACAAATGAGAGAGGAGAGATCACAACTAACACCACAGAAATACTAACTGTAGGGGCGCCTGGGTGGCTCAGTCATTAAGCGTCTGCCTTCGGCTCAGGTCATGATCCCAGGGTCCTGGGATTGAGCCCTGCTTCGGGCTCCCTGCTTGGCGGGAAGCCTGCTTCTCCCTCTCCCACTCCCCCTGCTTGTGTTCCCTCTCTTGCTGTGTCTCTCTGTCAAGTAAATAAATAAAATCTTAAAAAAAAAAGAAATACTAAGTGTAAGAGAATATTATGAAAAATTATATGCCAACAAATTGGGCAATCTGAAAGAAATGGATAAATTCCTAGAACGACATAAACTACCAATTGAAACAGGAAGAAACAAAATTTGAACCAACTGATAACCAGCAAAGAAATTGAGTCAGTAATCAAAATCTCCCAACAAACAGGGCAAAACCTGACAAAGTCACCAACAAAAAAGAGAACTACATGTAGGCCAATATCTCAAATGAACATGGATGCAAAAATTCTCAACAAACCACTAGCAAATTTAATCCAACAGTACATTAAAATACTCATTGAACATGATCAAGTGGAAGTTATTCCTGGTCTGCAGGAGTGGTGCAATATTCACAAATCAATCAACATGATATACCACATTAAGGATGAGAACTATATGATCCTCTCAATAGATGCAGAAAAAGCATTTAACAAAGTACAACATCCATTCATAATTTAAAAAAAGACCCTCAACAAAGTAGGGTTATAGGGAACATACCTCAAGATAATAAAGTTCATTTAAGAAAAGCCCATAGCTAATACAATTCTCAATGGGCAAAAAACTGAGAGCTTTTCCTCTATGGTCAGGAACAAGACAGGGATGTCCACTCTCACCACTGTTATTTAACATAGTACTGAAAGTCCTAGCATCAGCAATCAGACAACGAAAAGAAATAAAAGGTATCCAAATTGGCAAGGAAGAAGTAAAACCTTCACTATTTGCAGATGACATGATGCACTATACAGAAAACTGAAAGACTACACCAAAAAAATGCCAGAATTGATACAGGAATTCAATAAAGTTGCAGGATACAAAATCAACATTCAGAAATTTGTTGCATTTCTATACACCAATAATGAAGCAGCAGAAAGAGAAATCAAGGAATTAATCCCATCTGCAATTGCACCAAAAACCATAAGATACCTAGGAATAAGCCTAGCCAATGAGGTAAAAGATCTGTACTCTCAGAACTATAGAACACTTATGAAAACAATTGAAGAGGACACAAAGAAATGGAAAAACATTGCATGCTCATGGATTGGAAGAACAAGTACTGTTAAAATGTCTATACTACTCAAAGCAATCTACACATTTAATGCAACCCTTATATACCTATATACCACCAGTATTTTTCACAGACCTAGAACATACAACCCTAAAATGTGTATGGAACCACAGAAGACCCCAAAGAGCCAAAGCAATTTTGAAAAAGAAAAGCTAAGCAGGACATCAAGTTATATTATAATCATTCTGAACACCTGTGAATTCAACAGGTGATCTAAGAAAATAACGGCAACTCTACAAATAGAAAAACAACCACTTCCTCAGGGCGCCTGGGTGGCTCAGTTGGTTAACCAATTGCCTTCAGCTCAGGTCATGATCCCAGAGTACCGGGATTGAGTCCTGCATCAGGGTCCCTGCTCAGCGGGGAGTCTGCTTCTCCCTCTGACCCTACCCCATCTTGTGCTCTCTCTCTCACTCTCTCTCTCAAATAAATAAAATAAAATCTTACAAAAAAAAAAGAAAAACAACCACTTCCTGCAAGGTAGGAGAATGACAAAACAAGAAAACTCACCTCAAAAAAGAGAACAAGAGGCAGTACTGCCCAGGACCTAATCAGTATGGACACAAGTAAGATGTCAGAACTAGAGTTCAGAATAACGATTATAAAGATACTAGCTGGGCTTGAAAACAGCATAGAAGAAAGTAGATAATCCCTTTCTGGAGAAATAAAAGAACTAAAACCTAATCAAGTCAAAATGAAAAAGGCTATTAATGAGAAGCAAACAAAAATGGAGGCTCTAACTGCTAGGATAAATGAGGCAGAAGGGAGAATTATTGATATAGAAGGCAAAATGATGGAGAATGAAGAAGTTGAGAAAAAGAGAGATAAACAACTACTGATTCATGAGGGGAATATTTGAGAGATAAGTGATACCATAAAGAGAAACAACATTAGAATAATTGGGATCCCAGAAGAAGAGGAAAGAGAGAGGTGGGGGCAGAAGGTATACTGTAGCAAATTAAAGAGGAGAACGTACCTAATCTGGGGAAGGAAATCAGCATCCAAGTACAGGAGGCACAGAGAAACCCCCTCAAAATTAAAAAAAAAAAAAAATAGGTCAACACCCTGACATATAATAGTGAAACTTGCAAATCTCAGAGACAAAGAGAAAATCCTGAAAGCAGCTCAGGGATAAGAGGTCCACAACCTAAAAGAGTAGAACATTAGACTGGCAGCAGACCTATGCACAGAGACCTGGCAGGCCAGAAAGGACTGGCATGATATATTCAGAGCACTAAATGAGAAAAATATATAGCCAAGAATACTTATACAGCTAGGATGCCATTAAATATAGAAAGAGATAAAAAGCCTCCAAGACAAACATAAAATAAAAGAATTTGTGATCACTAAACCAGCCATGCAAGAAATATTAAAAGGGATCCTTTAAGCAAAGTGAGAGCCCAAAAGTAACATAGACCAGAAAGGAAAAGAAACAATATACAGAAACAGTGACTTTACAGGTAATACAATGGCAACAAATTCATATCTTTCAATAGTTACTCTAAATGTAAATGGATGAAATATCCCAATTAAAAGACACAGGGTATCAGATTGGATAAAAAAGCAAAACCCATCAATCTGCAAGAGATTCATTTTAGACCCAAAGACACCTCCAGATTTAAAGTGAGTGGATGTGGGCGCCTGGGTGGCTCAGTTGGTTAAGCGACTGCCTTCGGCTCAGGTCATGATTCTGGAGTCCCTGGATCGAGTCCCACATCGGGCTCCCTGCTCGGCGGGGAATCTGCTTCTCCCTCTGACCCTAACCTCTCTCATGTGCTCTCTCTCATTCTCTCTCAAATAAATAAATAAAAACTTTAAAAAAAATAAAAATAAAGTGAGTGGATGTAAAATCATTTATCATGCTAATGGCCATCAAAAGAAAGCTGGGGTGGCCATCTTTGTATCAGACAAATTAGATTTTAAACCAAAGATTGTAATAAGAGATGAGGAAGGGCACTATATCATACTTAAAGGTTCTATCCAACAAGAAGATCTAACAAGTGTAAATATTTATGTCCCTACCTTAGGAGCAGCCAATTATATAAAACAATAACAAAATTAAAGAAAAACTTGATAATAACAGAATAATAGTAGGGGACTTTAACACCCCACTGCAATCAATAGACCATCTAATCAGAAGATGAACAAGGAAACAAGGGCTTTGAATGACACCCTGAACCAGATGGACAGATATATTCAGAGCATTTCATCCTAAAGCAACAGAATACACATTCTTCTCAAGTGCACATGGAACATTCTCCAGAACAGATCACATCCTGGGTCACAAATCAGGTCTCAACCGGTATCAAAAGACTGGGATCATTCCCTGCATGTTTTTGGACCACAATGCTTTGAAACTGGAACTCAATCACAAGAGGAAATTTGGAAAGAACTCAAATATGGAGGCTAAAGAACATCTTACTAAAGAATGAATGGGTCAACCAGGAAATTAAAGAAGAATTTTAAAAATTCATGGAAACCAATGATAATGAAAACACAACTATTCAAAATCTTTGGGATGCAGCAAAGGCAGTCCTAAGAGGAAAGTATATAGCAATACAAGCCTTTCTCAAGAAACAAGGAAGGCCTCAAATACACAACCTAACCTTACACCTAAAGCAGCTGGAGAACAGCAAATAAAGCCTAAACCCAGCAGGAGAAGAGAAATAATAAAGATCAGAGCAGAAATCAATGAAATAGAAACCAAAAGAACAAAACAGATCAACAAAACAGAGCTGGTTCTTTGAAAGAATTAATAAGATTGATAAACCCCTGGCCAGACTTATCAAAAAGAAAAGAAAAAGGACCCAAATAAATAAAATCATTAATGAAAGAGGAGAGATCACAACCAACACTGAATAAATACAATTATAAGAACATATTATGAGTGGGGCACCTGGGTGGCTCAGTTGTTAAGTGTCTGCCTTCGAGGCTCAGGTCATGATCCCAGGGTCCTGGGATCGAGCCCCGTGTCGGGCTCCCTGCTCAGTGGGAAGCCTGCTTCTCCCTCTCCCACTGATTTTGTTCCCTCTCTTGTTGTGTCTCTGTCAAATAAATAAATAAATAAATCTTTTCCCAAAAAAAGGGAACATATTATGAGCAACTCTATACCAACAAACTAGGCAATCTGGAAGAAATGGATGCATTCGTAGAGATGTATAAACTACCAAAACTGAAACAGGAAGAAATAGAAAACCTGAACAGACCCAAAACCAGCAAGGAAATTGAAGCAGTAATCAAAAATCTCCCAACACACAAGAGTCCAGGGCAAGATGGCTTCCCAGGGGAATTCTACCAAACGTTTAAAGAAGAATTAATATCTGTTCTTCTGAAACTGTTCCAAAAAACAGAAATGGAAGGAAAACTTCTAAACTCATTTTATGAGGCCAGCATTACCTTGATCCCAAAACCAGACAAAGACCCCATCAAAAAGGAGAATTACGGACCAATACCCTTGATAAACATGGATGCAAAAATTCTCACCAAAATACTAGCCAATAGGATACAACAGTACATTAAAAGGATTATTCACGATGATCAAGTGGGATTTATTCCTGGGCTGCAAGGTTGGCTCAACATCCACAAATCAATCAATATGATACACTACATTAATAAAAGAAAGGACAAGAACCCTATGATCCTCTCAATAGATGCAGAAAAGGCATTTGACAAAGTACAGCATCCTTTCTTGATTAAAACTCTTCACAGTGTAGGGCTAGAGGGTACATACCTCAGTATCATAAAAGCCATCTATGAAAAGCCCACAGTGAATATCGTTCTCAATGGGGAAAAACTGAGAGCTTTTCCCCTATGGTCAGGAACATGGCAGGGATGTCCACTATCACCACTGTTATTCAACATAGTATTGGAAGTCCTACCCTCAGCAATCAGACAATAAAAAGAAATAAAAGGCATCCGAATCAGCAAAGAAGAAGTCAAACTCTCACTCTTTGCAGATGATATGATACTTTATGTGGAAAACCCAAAAGACTCCACCCAAAAACTGCTAGAACTCATACAGGAATTCAGTCAAGTGGCAGGATATAAAATCAATGCACAGAAATCAGTTGCACTTCTACACACCAACAACGAAACAAGAAAGAGAAATTAAGGAGTCGATCCCATTTACAATTGCACCCAAAGCCGTAAGATACCTAGCAATAAATCTAACCAAAGAGGCAAAGAATCTGTACTCAGAAAACTATAGAATACTCATGAAAGAAATTGAGGAAGACACAAAGAAATGGAAAAACGTTCCATGCTCATAGATTGCAAGAACAAATATTGTTAAAATGTCTACGCTACCTAGAGCAATCTACAAATTCAATACAATCCCTATGAAAATACCATTAACTTTTTTCACAGAGCTGAAACAAATAATTCTAAAATTTATATGGAACCAGAAAAGACCCCGAATAGCCAGAGGAATGTTGAAAAAGAAAAGTAAAGCCGGTGGCATCACAATTCTGGGCTTCAAGCTCTATTACAAAGCTGTAATCATCAAGGCAGTAATGTACTGGCACAAAAACAGAAACACTGATCAATGGAACAGAAGAGAGACCCCAGAAATACCCTCAACTCTATGGTCAACTAATCTTCGGCAAAGCAGGAAAGAATATCCAATGGAAAGAAGACAGTCTCTTCAATAAATGGTGCTGGGAAAATTGGACAGCCACATGCAGATGAAACATTTTCTTACACCATACACAAAAATAGACTCAAAATGGATGAAAGACCTAAATGTGAAACAGGAATCCATTAAAATCCTAGAGAACACAGGTATAATCTCTTTGACACTGGATGTAGCGACTTTTTATTAGATATGTGTCCTGAGGCAAGGGAAACAAAAGCAAAAATGAACTAATGGGACTTCAAGACAAAAAGCTTCTGCACAACAAAGGAAACCATCAACAAAACTAAAAGGCCAGCTATGGAATAGAAGAAGATATTTGCAAGTGACATATCTGCCAAAGGATTAGTATCCAAAATATATAAAGAAGTTAAAACTCAACACACAAAAAACAAATAGTCCAGTTAAGAAATGGGCAGAAGACCTGAACAGACATTTTTCCAAAGACTTACATATGGCTAAAGGATACATGAAAAGATGCTCAACACCACTCATCATCAGGGAAATACAAATCAAAACTACAATTAGCTAACACCCCACATCTATCAGAATGGCTAGAATTAACAACACACGAAAGAACATGTGTTAATGAGGATGCAGAGAAAGGAGAACCCTCTTACACTGTTGGTGGGAATGCAAACTGGTGCAGCCACTCTTGAAACCAGTGTGAAGTTTCCTCAAAAACGTAAAAATAGAACTACCCTGGGGCGCCTGGGTGGCTCGGGTCATGATCCTGGGGTCCCAGGATTGAGCCCTGCATCAGGCTCCCTCCTCAGCAGGGAGCCTGCTTCTCCCTCTCCCTCCTCCCCACCCCACTTGTGTGCTCTCTCTCCATAAATAAATAAAATCTTTAAAAAAAATAGAACTACCGGGCGCCTGGGTGGCTCAGTTGGTTGAGCGACTGCCTTCGGCTCAGGTCATGGTCCCGGGGTCCTGGGATCGAGTCCCGCATCGGGCTCCCTGCTCTGCGGGGAGCCTGCTTCTCCCTCTCCCACTCCCCCTGCTTGTGTTCCCTCTCTCGCTGTCTCTCTCTCTGTCAAATAAATAAATAAAATCTTTAAAAAAAAAATAGAACTACCTTATAATTCAGCAATTGCACTACTAGGTATCTACCCAAGGAATATAAAAATACTAATTCGAAGGGATACATGGTCCCCAGTGTTTACAGCAGCATTATCAACAATAGCCAAATTTTGGAAAGAGCCCAAATGTCCATCCACTGATGAATGGATAAAGAAGATGTAGTATGTATATGTGTATATATACATATATATACATATATATATCATGTATATATGTATATCATGTATATATGTATATCATGTATATATGTGTATCTTTTATGTGTACATACATATATGTGTGTATATATGTATACATACATATATACACAAAATGGAATAAAAAGAATGAAATCTTGCCATTTGCAATGACGTGGATGGAGCTACAGAGTATTATGCTAAACGAAATAAGTCAAAGAAAGACAAATACCATATGATTTCACTCATATGCCGAATTTAAGAAACAAAACAAGCATGGGGAAGAAAAGAGGAAAACCAAGAAACAGACTCTTAACTATAGAGAAGAAACTGATGGTTACCAGAGGGGGATGGGTTAAATAGGTGACAGGGATTAATGAGGGCACTTGTGATGAGCACTGGGTGTTGTATGTAAGTGCTGAATCACTAAATTGTACACATGAAACTAATATTATACTATATGTTAACTAACTGGAATTTAAATAAAAACTTAATTTGAAAAAACAGAATGAGGGGCACCTGGGTGGCTCAGTCTGTTAAGCATCTGACTCTTGGTTTTCAGCTCAGGTTATGGTCTCATGTGCCATGGGATCAAGCCCCATGTTGGGCTCCGTGCTCAGCTGGGAGTATGCTTGAAGAGTCTCTCCCTCTGCCCCTCCTCCCCACTCATGCACACATACTCTCTCTCTAGCTCTCTCTCTCTAAAATAAATAAAGGACGCCTGGTTGGCTTAGTCGGTTAAGTGTCTGCCTTTGTTCAGCTCAGGTCATGATCCCAGGGTCCTGGGATCAAGTACCACGTCGAGCTCCCTGCTCAGCAGGGAGTCTGCTTCTCCCTCTACCCACCCCCCCCACCGTTTGTGATCTCTCTCTCTCTCACTCTCTCTCTCAAATAAATAAAATCTTTAATAAATAAATAAATTATAAATAAATAAATAAAATCTTTTAAAAAATTGAATGAAACAACAAGCCACAGTCCGAATAAAATATTTGCAAAACACTTATCTAAAAGAAGATTTATATTTGGAATATATAAAGAATAATCAAAATTGAATAAGGAAACAAAAAAAAAAAGCTAAAAATTTGACAAAAGTTTTTACAGACATTTGACCAAAGAAGTTATACAAATGCCTAACAACCACATGAAATGCTCAACATCATTAGCCATTAAGGAAATGACAATTAGTATGATACCACTACACACCCACTAGAATGTCTAAAAAGACACCCACTAGAATGTCTAAAAAGACAGATAATACCAAGTGCTGGAGAGAATCTGGAAAAAGCAGAACCCACAAACATTGCTGGTGAAGATAAAATAGTACAGTCACTGTGGTAAATGATTTGCCAACACCTCAACAAATGATACATACACTTACCATATGATGGAACAAATTCAATCCTAGGAATCTTCCCAAGAGAAAACTTATGTCCAAACAAGACTCCTATGCGAACACTCAGAGCATTGTTTTACATAATCACAAAAAAGTGGCAACAATCCAAAATGTCTCCCAATGAGTGAATGGGCAAATTGTAGCACATCCACACAACGGAATACCCCTCATCAATAAAAAGGAAAGAACCAGTGATACAGACAACAACATAAGTAGATTTCAAATGCATAATGCTAAGTGAAGGAAGCTAGACTCAAAAGGCTGTATGATTCCATTTATATGGCAGTTTTTAAAAAGTAAAATTTAGGGACGCCTGGGTGGCTCTGTCGGTTAAGCATCTGCCTTTGACTCAGGTCATGATCCCAGGGTCTGGGAATCAAGTCCCACATCGGGCTCCTTGCTCAGTGGGGAGCCTGGTTCTCCCTCTGCTTATGCTCACTATCTCTCTCTCTCTCTCTGACAAATGAATAAATAAAATCTTTTTAAAAAAATTAAAAAAGTAAAATTTATAGGGACAAAAAATAAATCAGTGTTTATGAGGGGCTAAAAGTAAGGAGGAAGGGGCACCTGGGTGGCTCAGATGGTTAAGCATCTGCCTTCGGCTCAGGTCATGATCCCGGGGTCCTGGGATCGAGTCCCGCATCGGGCTCCCTGCTAGGCGGGGAGCCTGCTTCTTCCTCTGCCTCTGCCTCTCTCTCTCTCTCTCTGACTCTCATGAATAAATAAATAAAACATTTTAAAATAAATAAATAAATAATAAAAGTAAGGAGGAAGGATGACTTCAAAGTAGGGTTACCAGATTTAGCAAATAAAAATACAAGACACCCAGGGGCATTGGGCTGGCTCAGTCGTTACAGCATGCAGCTCTTGATCTTGGGGTCATGAGTTCAAGCCCCATATTGAGCACAGAGTTCACTTAAAAAAAATAAAATAAAACATAAATTTAAAAAAATTAATTAAAAAAACACAAGACACCGAGTTAAATTTAAATTTCAGATAAATAACAAATAATTTTTAGTGTAAGCATATCTCATGTAATATAATAGTTCTCAAACTGTGGTCCCAGGGCCAGCACCATTAGAGTTAACTGGACATTTGTTAGAAATGCAAACTCTCAGGCCCCATCAGCCCTACTAAAACAGAAACTCTGAGGGTAGGACCCAGAAATTTATGTTTTAGCACATCCTCCAGGTGATTCTCATGTTGTGGTTTGAGAACCACTACTCACTATACCTGTCACTGGCAAACAAAAACAAAACAAAAGGGGCGCCTGGGTGGCTCAGTTGGTTAAGCCACTGCCTTTGGCTCAGGTCAAGATCCTGGAGTCCTGGGATCGAGTCCCGCATCGGGCTCCCTGCTCGGCAGGGAGTCTGCTTCTCCCTCTGACCCTCCCCCTTCTCATGCTCTATCTCATTCTCTCTCTCAAATAAATAAACAAAATCTTTAAAAAACAAAACAAAACAAAACAGAAGAAGCTAATATGAAGACAAAGGGGCACATGAGTCTATTCAATAAATCAATTCACCATCATCAAATACTAACTGAACAGCCAAAGGGTGTATAGTAGGTTCTCTGAGAAGGGACTATAGCAGTGAACCTCAACTGAGGGTATTTCTGCCCACAGAGGACATTTGGCAATGCCTGGAGACACTTCATTGTCACAAGTACAAGAAAAGGCTATTGGCATCCAGTGGGTAGAGGCCAGGGGTGTGCTAAACATCCTACAAAGCACAGAGCAGCCCTCACACAATAAAAAATTATCCAGCCCAAAATGTCAATAGTGCTGAGATTGAGAAAGCTGGATTATAGGGTAAAGATTAATCAAAACATTTCTTACCCCAAAGGCTTTAAAATCAAAGACATTTTTAACATGAAAATAAAAAGTTTTAAAAAGTAATGACAAATAAAACATAACTCAAGGTTTTTCATACTAAAAAATACTAGAATTATTCTGAGAAGAACTTATAGAGACTAGCCATACAAAGCTAATACATCAATTAGGTGGTAAGAGGCACCTTTATGATGATTAATTTTTTCAGAACTTACGTGAGAGAATAATTCAGAGACGACCAGTTTGAGAACCATATGCAAATTAAAATGCATCTGTAGACACTATATGACCAGAATATACACTGGCCCAGGAATCATGGAACGTGAGTTCTAGTTTTGCTTTGGTAATAGGTAGCTGTGTAATTTAGCACAAGTCACTTCATTACTCTAAGCTTCCATTTGCTAATCTGTAAAATCAGGAGGTTAGAATCTTGAAGTCACATATAAGACCCACTGTAGCTTTAATATATGTCTATGTCAAAAAATGAACATGGGAAACATTCAAAAAAATTTTATAAGATATGAGGGGGGATGGCATCATTATATTCCCTGTAGGGTAGCCTTGTATTGACTTCGGGACTTTCGGTTCTTGTGTTTAGAAGGTGTGAAACAAAGCCGTTTAGCTTATTTATTTATAATAGTTACATTAACAATTCAGGTTCATTACAGACAAATTAGAATATATATATAAACCACTCTTTCATCAAGTAACATTCTGAGATGAATTATAGCACAAATGTGTTAAGATGGTCTGACAATAGTCAATTTTATTTTTGCAATTAAAAATTGAAATGAAGGGGCGCCTGGGTGGCACAGTCGGTTAAGCATCCAACTCTTGGTTTTGGCTCAGGTCATGATCATGGGGTTCTGTGTTCAGTGCAGAGTCTGCCTAGGTTTCTCTCTCCCTCTCCCCACCCTACCTCCCACTCTCTCTCTAAAGTAAATAATCTTTTTTTAAAGAAACTGAAGTGAAAGGGGAGCTTGACTAACTCAGTTGGTAGAGCATGTGACTCTTGATCTCGGGGTTGTGAGTTCAAGTCCTATGTTGGGTGTATAGATTACTTAAATAAATATATATATATTTTTTTTAACTAGAAACATTTAAAAAATTGAAGTGAAAAAGCTTAGAAAATTACTGTTAGACCTTGTATGCATGTGCATAAGGAAGATTACATTATTATTTCACATAATAATTGTCATGCTATATAAGAGAAGAAAGCCCACAACCCTTTCTCTGAAAACATATATTTTAGTTCAGTATGAAATTAAGAGTAATAAAAAGTATATTTACATCTATATACTTATAAAACATAAATCTATAAATATGCAACCATAATAATGTCAAGATTTTGACAATATTGTCTTCAGATTTTTTTTAAGTTGAAAAATATATATAATTTCTTATTTTTTATAAAAAGAAAAGTTAAAGGGGCAAAGAAAATATATCAATCTTATCAGTCTTCATTGCCAAATGTGTCAGTGTATCTGCTTCTATCTCAGTGTTAAAAGTAATTTTCTAGAATTCCAGTCAACAACATTTGACTTCACTGATTTCCAAAGACTAACTTACTTTAATATGATGTACACCATTCAGTTTTCCAATCCGCTGCTCAATGGTCCAAACACAGGAATTACATGTCATCCCCTCAACAGAGATGGTGACCGAATCCACACCCATACTTCGATCCATCTTGATTTCTTCTTTACATTCCTATTAGAAACAATGAACTCACTAATTTCAGCAATGGAAATAATCCTTCCTCAACTCTCCCCCCACCTTCTCAACTGAAAATATTGTACTAATAAAATATCATCAGCATTCTTTTCTCTCATCTCATTTTACTCTCACCTCAGGGCCACTGCTTTAGCTATTCCCTTGGAATAGACTTTCTTCTTCCAGGTACCTGCTTAGTTAACTTCTTCATCTTTCAAGCCTTTACTCAAATCTAATCCCCTTAATGAGTTTTACACTGACGACCCTGCTTAAAATTGCAATCCACATCCCTTCCACACACACACACTCTGATTCCCCTTACATCTGCTGTATTTTGTCTTTTTTTCATAGAAATTATTATCTTCTACTATACTCCATAATTTACTTACTATGTTTATTGCTTATTATCTGTTTTCCTGTGGTGGTTTTAAAATGTGCTCACAAATTCTTCATTACTCCTTCTTTCAAGAGGTGGAATTTGGGGCACCTGGGTGGCTCAGTCGGTTAAGCAACTGCCTTCGGCTCAGGTCATGATCTCAGGGTCCTGGGATCAAGCCCCACATCGGGCTCTCTACTTAGCAGGGAGTCTAATTCTCCCTCTCCCTCTGCTCATGTTCTCTCTCTCACACTTGCTCACTCTCTCTCTCAAATAAATAAATGAAATCTTAAAAAATAAAGAGGTGGAATTTAACTCCTTTCCCTTGAGTGTGGCCTGTGCTCAGTGACTTGCTTCCAAACAGAATATGGTGGAATAGACAAGGTATGACTCATAAAAGGCAGGCACTATGGGTGGCAGGAGTCACTGTGGATTCCTCCTTGTCCTTTCTCTTGTCCACATCATAAGGACACTCAAGCAGCCTTAGGGAGAGGTTCATGTGGCAAGAATTTGAGGCCTCCTGCCAACAGCCAAGTGAGTGAACCATCTTAGAAGCTGATATTCAGACTTAATTAAGCCTTTAGATGCCTGAAGCTCCAGTCAACATACTGACTACAACCTCATGAGATACCCTGAGCCAGAATCACCCAGCAAAACCACTCCCAAATTCATGACTCACAAAAACTTTAAGACAATAAATGTTTGTTGTTTCAAGCCACTAAATTTTTAGGTAATTTGTTACACTGCAACAATTAACTAATACGTGTCCCACTGGAATGAAAATTCTATGAAGACAAGAATCTTTTTTTTCCCACTGCTATTAGTTTGAACCACATGAAACTGCCATTGTTGCATATCAAAATAGTCGAATACTGCCAATTTCATATAGATCAACCTAATATGTCCCATGGAAACAGTGGTTTCCTCTAGTGAGAGGAACTAAGTGGTTAGGGGATAAAGGTGGAAAAAAGAATGTTCAGTATATAACCTTTTGCACCTCTTTTTAAAGTTGAGATATAATTGACATAACATGATGTAAGTTTAAGGTGTACAATGTGTTGGTTTGATACATACATATATACATATCTATATATCTATATCTATATATATGTATAGCAATAGGATTACCACCATTAGCTAACACCTCTATCACATCACTTAACTATCATTTCTTTTTTGTGTGTGGTGATAACAATTAAGATCTAGTCTCCTCTGTATCTTTTAAATTTTGTACCGTGAGGATATATTATCTTTTCAAACACACAGACAAGCACACACAAAAAAGCACAGTGGACCTGAAATAATAGAAAACGATAATAGGCAAGGGAGTTTATAGTTGAGGCATTCTGAGAACCTTGGTCTTATTTGGAATATATAGAAAGAGATAAACCTTAGATTTTGTTAAGAATACATGTTAAGGGGTTCCTGGGTGGCTCAGTCGTTAAGCGTCTGCCTTCGGCTCAGGTCATGATCCCAGAGTTCTGGGATCAAGCCCCGCATCAGGCTCCCTGTTCGGCGGGAAGCCTGCTTCTCCCTCTCCCACTCCCCCTGCTTGTGTTCCTGCTCTCGCTATCTCTTTCTCTGTGTCAACTAAATAAAATTTTAAAAAAAGAATACATGTTAAAAATTTTAAGGTAACTAGTAGGAGACTAGAAATAGAATATAAAGCTTCCAAAACAGTAGAGGGAGAAAGAGAATAAATAAATTAAGCCAGTAGACAGCAAGAAAGATACATGAAAATTACAAGAAAAGAAACAACTAAGAACGTATTTCTTTTTTTTTTAAGATTTTTTTTTTATTTGACAGAGAGAGACACAGCGAGAGAGGGAACACAAGCAGGGGGAGTGGGAGAGGGAGAAGCAGGCTTCCCGCTTAGCAGGGAGCCCCATGCGGGGCTCGATCCCAGGACCCTGAGATCATGACCTGAGCCGAAGGCAGACGCTTAACGACTGAGCCACCCAGGCGCCCCTAAGAACGTATTTCTATAAAACTCTTTTCTTTAAAGGGTAATATGAAATGATTATGATAAAAGCAGCACTAGATTCAGGCTTAAGAAATTATTCAGGAAAAAAGAGACTTCCCAGTGTAGATCTGAGGGCCTCTTTTAGAGCACCATAGATTATTCCTGTTTAGGTAAATTAGACAGTGTTAATTAGAAAATGTTTAATTATGTAATAAAAATTTTATTTGGAAGAATATATTAGCTCAATGTAAAGAACTTGCAAACTGTACAGATTTGCAAAAAAAAATCTTTTGCAAAGATCACAAATTATGTAGAAAGTACCATTTTGTATAAGAGGAAGAAGAGAAATACTTAAGTAAAACTGTTACACAAACCAGTGATGAGCAGGAAATAACCAGTTCTTATGAAGATGCTATCACCTAAAATTGAAGTACAAGTAAAAACACAAGTCTTAGGTCCAATAAAATTAATCCAGTATTCATTAGGTGGTCTCCATGTCCTTGGATAAAGATCCCGTTGTGTGGCCATAATCAAAAATTAGAGACACCAAAGTGTTTCTCTTAGGCTTGTCAAAATTAACAATGGCCAACCACAGAACTCAAAAGGGGGTTTACAAATACCATGATTTACACTGACTCTGTTTTGCCCCAAAAGTCATTCCTTTTAAAAATGCTAAACTACAAGAGGGAAATTTTTCAAAAAATCAAAACACTATGTAAAAAAATATCTCTAGAAGGACTCACAAATAATCAGTAACATTAGTCACCTCCATAGAGGGAAAGAGACTGGGTGGTTGGAAGGGACGCTTTTGCATTTTGAATTATGCAAATATAAAGCCAATTCAAAATAAATAAAATTTATGAAAAACTTTAAACTAAAATATTTCTTTGCAATAAATTTATTCCAAGTGGTATAAAAACAATTACTACATCATCTTAGCTTTGTTAAGCTCAGAGAAACAAACAGAAACTGCTGCTGAACTTCATCCTCCGCTCCTAACAAAGCAAGGAAGTGGATTCTTCTTACTTTGACTGATACCGCTGGAGCTTTGAACTGGACCACCAGTATAATTTCCAAATATCTAAAACCACAGAATTTCCTTGGGGATAACTTGTTTTCAAATGTTAATTGGTTTTTAGCACCTATTTTTCATTATATATATATTCTTTTTTGAGATATAATTCACACACTATAAAATTCACTCTAAGACATACAATTCAGTATTTTTTAGTAATATTCACAAGGATACACAACCATAATGACTATGTAATTGCAGAACATTTTCATTACCCCCAAAAGAAACTCCATACCCATCAGCAGTCACTCCTCGGTCCCCTTACAGCTACTGGCAAAAATGAATCTACTTCCGGGCGCCTGGGTGGCTCAGTTGGTTAAGCGACTGCCTTCAGCTCAGGTCATGATCCCAGGGTCCTGGGATCGAGTCCCGCATCGGGCTCCTTGCTCTGCAGGGAGCCTGCTTCTCCCTCTCCCACTCCCCCTGCTTGTGTTCCCTCCCTCGCTGTGTCTCTCTCTGTCAAAAAAAAAAATAAAAACATTAAAAAAAAAAAAAAAAAAAAAAAAAAAAATGAATCTACTTCCTATCTCTATGGATTTGCCCATCCTGGTAATTTCATAAAAATGGATTCATTCAATATGTGGTTCTTTGTATCTGCAATTCTTTCACTTAGCATAATATTTTTAAGGTTTAACAATGTGTGGAATGGGGGCACCTGGGTGGCTCAGTCGTTAAGCGTCTGCCTTCGGCTCAGGTCATGATCCCAGCATCCTGGGATCGAGCCCCATGTCAGGCTCCCTGCTCCGTGGGAAGCCTGCCTCTCCCTCTCCCACTCCCCCTGCTTGTGTTCCCTCTCTCACTGTGTCTCTCTCTGTCAAATAAATAAATAAAATCTTTAAAAAAAAAAAACCAACAATGTGTGGAATGTATCTGTACTTCATTTTTTTTCACTTTCTTGATGGCATCCTTTGAAACAAAAAAAACTTAATTTTTATGAAGCCAAATTTATCAGTTTTTTTCTTTTGTAGCTTGTGCTTTTGGTGTCCTATATAAGAAACCACTGCCACACTGAAAGCCATGACTATTTCCTTCTGTGTTCTAAGAGCTTGGTAGTTTCACCCTTATATTTAGGTCTTTAAATCCATTTTGAGTTAATTGTTGTACATGGTGTGCAGTAGGGATCCAAGTTACATTATTTTACATGTGGATGTCAGGTTCTCCCAGCACCATTTTTTAATCTGCTTTACTGAAATACAGTTTGCATATAATTCACACATTTAAGGTGTAGAATTCAATAGGCGTTACATTCACAGATATGTGCAACCATCACCACAATTTTAGAATATTTCTGTCACCTCAAAAAGAAGCCTGATACCCTTTAGCTATCACCCTCCCACCTCCTAAGCCCCCCACCCCCACTGCCAGGCAACCATTAATCTTTGTGTCTGTATAGATTTTTCTCTTTTGGACATTTCATATGAATGAAATCATATAATATATAATATGTGGTCTTTTGTGACTGGCTTCTTTCACTTAGCATAATGTTTTCAAGGTTCATCCACGTTGTAGCATGTGTCAGTACTTCATTTCTTTTTTTAAATTTTTTATTTTTTATTAGAGAGAGAGAGTACCAGCAGGGGGAGCGGCAGACAGAGGGAAAGGGAAAAGCAGGCTCCCCGCCCAGCAGGGAGTCCGATGCAGGGCTCGATCCCAGGACCCCTGGACCACGACCCGAGCCAAAGACAGACACTCAACCATCTGAGCCACCCAGGCGCCCCTATTCCTTTTTATGGCTGAATTATATTCCACGGTATGGATATACCACATTTTGTTTATCCATTCATCAGTTGACATTTAGGTTGCCCCCATCTTTTGGCTACTAAGCATAAGGTTGCTATAAATATTTATGTACAAATTTTTGTGTTTTCATTTTTCTTGGGTAATACTTGAGTGGAATTGCTGGGTCCTATAACTCGATGTTTTAATTGAGGAACTGCCACAGTTTTCCAAAGCAGCTATGCCATTTTACATTCCTACTAGCAGCATATGAGGGTTCTAATTTCTCCACCTCCTCACCAACACTTGTTATTATCTGATTTTTTTTAATTTTAGCCGGTCTAGTAAATATTAAGTTGTATCTCATTGTGGTTTTGATTTGCATTTCCCTGATTACTAGTGATGTTGAAAATCTTTTCATGTGCTTATTGGCTATTTGTATACCTTTTTTGGAGAAATGTCTATGTGAGCCCTTTACCCATTTTTTAAAAGATTTTATTTATTTGAGAGGGAGAGAGCATGCACAAGCAGGGGGAGCAGCAGAGGAAGAGGGAGAAGCAGGTTCCCTGATGAGCAGGGAGCCCCACATGGGGCTCAATCCAAGGACCCCGGGATCATGACCTGAGCTGAAGGCAGACACGTAACCAACTGAGCCACCCAGGCACTCCCTTTTTTTCCTTTACCCATTTTTTAATTGGGCTTTTTGTTGAGTTACAGGATTTATTTTTATATCCTGGATATTAATCTCTAATCACATATATGATTTCCAAATATTTTCCCCTATTCTGTGGGTTATCTTTCCACAATCTTGATAGAGTCCTTTGGTGCCCAAAAGTTTTTAATTTTGATGAAGTCCAGTGTATCCATTTTGTTGTTGTTGCCTCTAGTCAATTTTTTAAATTGAGATATAACATATATAGCATTATATTAGTTTTAGGTGTACAACAAAATGATTTGATACATGTATACATTGTGAAATGAATACCACCATAAGTTTATTTAACATCAATCACCACGCAGTTAAATTTTTTTCTTATGGTAAGAACTTTTATGATCTACTCTCTTAGCAACTTTCAAATATACAATGCAGTACTGTTAACTATAGTCACCATTGCTGTACATTATATCCCCAGAACTTCTTTTTTTAAAGGTTTTTTTTATTTTATTATGTTATGTTAATCACCATACATTACATCATTAATTTTTGATGTAGTGTTCCATGATTCACCCAGTGCTCCATTCAATACGTGCCCTCTTTAATACCTATCACCAGGCAAACCCATCCCCCACCCTCCTCCCCTCTAGAACCCTCAGTTTGTTTCTCGAGTCCATAGTCTCTCATGGCTCATCTCCCCCTCCGATTTCCCCCCCTTCATTTTTCCCTTCCTATCATTTTCTTTTTTTAACATATAATGTATTATTTGTTTCAGAGGTACAAGTCTGTGATTCAACAGTCTTACACAATTCACAGCACTCACCATAGCACATACCCTCCCCTATGTCTATCACCCAGGCACCCCATCCCTCCCACCCCCCACCACTCCAGCAACCCTCAGTTTGTTTCCTGAGATTAAGAATTCCTCATATCGGGCGCCTGGGTGGCTCAGTTGGTTAAGCAACTGCCTTCAGCTCAGGTCATGATCCCAGGGTCCTGGGATCGAGTCCCACATCAGGCTCCCCCTGCTCTGCGGGGAGCCTGCTTCTCCCTCTGCCTCTGCATGCCACTCCCCTGCTTGTGCTCTCTCTCTCTGTCAAATAAATAAATAAAATCTTTTAAAAAAAAGAATTCCTTGGGGCGCCTGGGTGGCTCAGTCGGTTAAGCAGCTGCCTTCGGCTCAGGTCGTGATCCCAGGGTCCCGGGATTGAGCCCTGCATGGGGCTCCCTGCTCAGCACGGAGCCTGCTTCTCCCTCTCCCTCTGCCTGCCTCTCTGCCTACTTGTTCTCTCTATCTCTCTGTCAAACAAATAAATAAAATCTTAAAAAAAAAAAAGAATTCCTCATATCAGTGAGATCATATGATACATGTCTTTCCCTGATTGACTTATTTCACCCAGCATAACACCCTCCAGTTCCATCCATGTCGTTGCAAATGGCAAGATTTCGTGGGTTTTTTGATGGCTGCATAATATTCCATTATATATATGTCTATGTCTATATATATATATATATATATATATATATATACCCCACATCTTCTTTATCCATTCATCTGTTGATGGCCATCTTGGCTCTTTCCATAGTTTGGCTATTGTGGACATTGCTGCTATAAACATTGGGGTGCATGTACCCCTTCGGATCACTACATTTTTATCTTTGGGGTAAATACCCAGTAGTGCAATTGCTTATCCCCAGAACTTTTAACTGGATGTTTATGCCTTTTGACCACCTTCACCCATTTAACCCATCTCCAACACCCACCTCTGGCAACCCACCAATCTGTTCTCTGTATCTATGAGTTTGGTTTTTTCAGATTCCACATATAAGAGAGCTCATATAGTATCTGCCTTTCTCTGGCTTACTTCACTTAGCATAATGCCCTCAATCCATATTGTTGCAAGTGACAGAATTTCCTTATTTTTAATGGCTGAATAATGTATGTATATATACACCATATTTTCTTTATCCATTCAACCATCGATGGACACTTAGGTTTTTTCCATACCTTAGCTATTGTAAATAACGCAGCAATGAATATGGGGTGCAGATATCTTTGAGACAGTGATTTCATTTCTTCTGGATAAATGCCCAGAAGTGGAAATGCTGGATAATATGGTAATTCTATTTTTAATTTTCTGAGGCACCTTTATACTATTTTTTTTTTAAGATTTTATTTATTTATTTGACAAAGAGAGACCAGCGAGAGAGGGAACACAAGCAGGGGGAGGGGGAGAGGGAGAAGCAGGCTCCCCGTGGAGCAGGGAGCCCAATGCGGGGCTAGATCCCAGGACCCTGGGATCATGACCCGAGCCGAAGGCAGACGCTTAACGACTGAGCCACCCAGGCGCCCCTATACTATTTTCTATATATTCATTTTTAAAATGTAAAAGCTGAAAGAAAGAAAAGCTGAAAGAGGGGTACCTGGGTGGCTCAGTTGGTTAAGCATCTGACTCTTGGGGCGCTTGGGTGGCTCAAACGGTTAAGCATCTGCCTTCGACTCAGGCCATGATCCCAGGGGCCTGGGATCAAGCCCCATGTCGGGCTCCCTTATCAGTAGAGAATCTGCTTATCCCTCTCCCTCTGCCATTCCCTCTGCTTGTGCTCTCTGGCTCTGTCAAATAAATAAAATCTTTTTTTAAAAAAAGCATCTGACTCTTGATTTCGGCTCAGGTCATGATCTCAGGGTCACGAGATCAAGCCCTGCTTCGGGCTCCATGCTTAGTGGGGAGTCTGTTTGAGATTCTCTTTCTTCTCCTCCCTCTCTGTCTTCCCCTCCCTCTCTGTCTCCCCCTCCCCCCACCTGCAAGTGCATGCCCTCTCTCTCTAAAAATAAATAAATCTTTTTTTAAAAAAAAAGAAAAATTCATCACTAAGCCCGATTCTGTCTTAATTTCATTCAACTTGCATTAATTATGGAATAATTATAATTTATAGTGTGACTTTATCTGAAATTGATTCATAATTATTAGTTTGTATTATTTACTTTTTTATTTATTTTTTTATCTTTATTTTTATTGAAGTATGGTTAACACACAATGTTACATTAGTTTCAGGTATACGACATAGTGATTTGATAGGTCTATACATTATGCTATGCTCACCACAAGTGTAGCTACCATTTGTCACCATACGCTATTACAATACCATTGACTGTATTCCCTATACTGTACCTTTTACCACTATGACTTACTCATTCCATAACTGGAAGCCTTGTGTTATTTACTTTTATTTTTTGTAAGTTTATTTCTTTTATTTTTCTAATCTTTACACCCAACATGGGGATTGAACTCACGACCCTAAAATCACGGGTCACATGCTCTATTGACTGAGCCAACCAGGCACCTCCATGTTATTTACTTTTAAAGTTATAGCTAAAGCTATTACAAATGCAATAGTTAACAATTCAGGTATGTCCACTACTACTTCTTATGAAACCAGTATTAAATTATTACCAATTTTTACATAGACTTACAATATTTATTCAATGTAAGGGAATACATTTTGTCCAATTTTTGTTTTTTAATGACCTGAAGCAGCCTTTATTCATCAAAAAAAATCATGATCTCTAATGAAGCACACTGCCAAAGATTTTCACACTCTGATAATCTATGATTTACAATCTACATGTAAAAATAAGTTGTCACTGCCTTATGAAACTCTATCTTCCTTCCTCTAGTCAGAGCAGCTGCTGCCAATAGGACAAAATCTGAATCTTTGAATGAATGATAAGTGAAATAAGGGAGGAAGTAGGAGATCTGAATTAGTTTAGAGGAGCTAGAACTAGCTACTGCAGATCAAAAAATAATTCTCCATATGCCTGAATTTACTATCATGAATATTCAAGATTTAGAAATTTTATTAATACATATATTCCCTTTTTCCCCAAACTTTCATTATGAAAAATTTCAACCACACATAAAAGATGTAATAGTACAATGAACATCTGTATATCCTCTGCACGAATTCAACAATGGTTAACATTTTGCTATATTTGCCTTATTTTTTCTAAATTATTTGAATGTAAGTTTTAGAAATCATAATACTCCATCATGCATTTTCAAAGAATAAGAACTCCTGCATAACCACACTATTATTATCAAAGCTAAGAGAATTAATGATTGTACATCATCTAATACAAATTGTCTATTTAAATTTTCCCAAATGTCCCAAGAACATCTTTTACAGCTTTTATTTTTCCCAAATCAGGATCCGGGCAAAGTTCAAACACTGAATTTGATTGTGTTTCTTTTAGTCTCATTTAATCTAAAACAGGCCCTCCCCTATCTCTTTCCCCCCCCCCCCCCCCCCGCCCCGTGAAGTGACTTTTTGAAGAATCCAGGTCAGCTGCCTTAAGAGACACTGTATCCTCTTTTTAAAATACAAACTCCAATTTGATAGTTTAAGGGACTCATATCTAGTATTATACCTCCTAATACCTATGAAGCCCAGATGGGACAGGAAAGGCAGGTAATTGTGAACAAATGATACCTTGGATGAAGGGAACTCATGGGCCCAGGTGGAAAGTCCAAAGGTGAGGTACTTAAGGCCAACATAATGGCAGCAAGGGCTGGGGAGAAGGTCACTCTCCTTAGCAGTAATGGGTATAAAAAGGGAAGTAGAGTAACGTCTAAAACAAACAGATCCTATCAAAATGTTGTCTATGGTCAGTTCTCCCCCTTAAAAAGGAAACTCTTTCTCTTTCCTCTTAAAACACATGGATGCCTGCCTCTAGGACAGAACACTCAGACTTACTACTATATAACTCAGATATGTTGTGGGTCAGAGAGGGCTTTTGAAGGTTGATCTAGGCACACTACCAAAACTGACTAAATTGTTTTATGGGAAAATGTCAAGTTCAAACAACAGAATTGGTAACAAACTTTTGGACTATAATATTATAGTCATTCAGCAGATGAAGGCTAGTTTATCTGGTTATTTAGAAATGTAAAAACGAAATACAGTTTTCTTATGGGGTATGTCCCAGACCAAAGTACTGGAGCATTTCTCAGGCTTACTGAGGAACTGAGAGAGACTAA
The DNA here is from genome assembly GCF_002201575.2 of Neomonachus schauinslandi. Taxonomy (NCBI): domain Eukaryota; kingdom Metazoa; phylum Chordata; class Mammalia; order Carnivora; family Phocidae; genus Neomonachus; species Neomonachus schauinslandi. The sequence continues at coordinate 65,017,679 of NC_058419.1, forward strand.
GCAGAAAGGCACTTTTAAAATAACTGGATAATTCACCTGGAAGTATGTACTGGAGAAGAAGGAATTTCTGAGCACAAATGAAAATTACATTAATACAGCCACATTTCTGGCTAAATCCTAATTTAGGCATGTTAATTCATCTATGTATAATATATATTTCCTCCTACCTTCATAATTCACCTGCATTTTTTCTTCAAAACTCTACTTAAATTGGCCTTTACACACACAAGCTCAGAAGAATTCCATCTCCCTCATACTACTCCTATATATACAACTCTAATTGATTTTGTAACATATGCTACGTCCATCTTTTGAATTTTAAATGTCTCAATGATAGCTACAAAGTCAGGAACATCTTTTGTAACCTCCCATTGTATTTAGCAAAATGACTCAGAAAACAGTAAGAGCATAAACAATTTCATATGGTATAGTAAAACAGGCTTCTGGGAGATCACAATATCAAAGAACAAATCTGGCATGCAGCTATTAGGAATGAAGTAACTCTGAGAACAACAGCATCCAACAATACTGAGGGAAATAACTTCTGGTTACTAAAGTATTTTGAGCCACTCCCTAAACACACATGATAATCGCCATTAGTAATAACATTTCCTAAGAGGAAGAACAGCATTATGACTAGATCATCATGTCATGATGAGTTGAGTACTGAATGAGTTGAGTACAAACATGACACATATATATGAAGTCTGCTCAAAACCACTCTTACAGCTGATCACAGAAGCTCAAATATTATTTTTTAATCCCCCTAAAATAATTAGTGTTCATAATTTTGGAAAGGTTTCTGGATTAATAAATTGTAATTAAGATAATGCAAATTAAAACCACAATTAATATCATTTACACCCATCAGGTAGATAAAAATGTCAAAATCTGGCAATAACATGTGTCAATGAGGATGTGAAGCAATAGGATCTTTCCTATTCAGCTGGTGAGAGTATAAATTAGTACAACAATTAGGGAACCTGTTTGGCGATACCTGGTAGAGTTGAAGAAATGCATATACTAGAACTTAGCATTTTCACTCCTAGGCATATCACCCTACGCAAAGTCTCACACACGTGCAGAGGAAGCATGAACAAGAATGCTCATTGCAACAGTGTTCCTAATAATTAAAACTTTGGAAATAACCTAAATGCCTATCAACCAGAAAATGGAAAAACACGTGGTGGTATTATATATATATAGTGGAGAATGATACAGTAGTTAAAATTAATGAACTAAAATAATGATTCTCACTGGGAGGAGGGGAGATTTTACCACCAAAAGGACATCTGGCAAAGTCTGGAAACTTTGGTTATAGCTGGGGGGTAGGGGGAGGTGCTACTGGCATCTAGTGGGTAGAGCCCAAGGATACCACTAAACATCCTTAATGGACAAGAAATCCATTCACAGGTGTGCCTGGGTGGCTCAGTCAGTTGGGCATCTGACTTGATTTCTGTTCAGGTAATGATCTCAGGGTTGTGAGATAGAGCCCTGTATGCGGCTCCACACTCAGCAGGAAGTTTGCTTGAGATTCTCTCTCCCTCTCCCTCTGCCCCTCCCCCTGCTCACACATGCGCGTGCTCTCTCTCTCTCGCTCGCTCGCTCAAAAATAAATAAATAAATCTTAAAAAAAAAGAAACCCACTCACAACAAAGAATTATCTAGCCCCAGATGTCAATAGAACAGAGGATGAGAAACTCGAACTATGAGCAGCAGCACAGATAAATCTAATTAACATAGTTGAGGCAATAAAAAAAGTTTCACAAGAGAGTGCCTGGGTGGCTCAGTCAGTTAAGCATCTGCCTTTGGCTCAGGTCATGATCCCGGGGTCCTGGGATCAAGTCCCACATTGGGCTCCCTGCTCAGCGGGGAGTCTGCTTCTCCCTCTGCCCCTTCCCCTCCACTCGTGCTCAATCTCGCTCTCTCTCGCTCTATCTCAAATAAGTAAAATCTTCCTTTTAAAGATTTTATTTATTTAACTGACAGAGAGACAGCGTGAGAGGGAACACAAGCAGGGGGAGTGGGAGAGGGAGAAGCAGGCTTCCAGCCAAGCAGGGAGCCCAATGCAGGGCTCGATCCCAGGACCCTGTGATCATGACCTGAGCTGAAGGCAGTCACTTAACCAACTGAGCCACCCAGGCGCCCCTCAAATAAATAAAATCTTTAAAAAAAGGTTTCACAAGGATACAAAAGTCTAGGAACATAAAATGCCATATATTGTTTCTGTATGCATACATATGTAGTAATGTTAGCCAAAATATAAAAATATGCATGGGAATGACAAATGCCAAATTCAGGAGTTTGGGGAAGAAGGAAGGGATGCAACTGGAGCACAAAGGGGAAGCTTAACTTCTTAGACTGTGTAAGAGATACACACTTATGTTATAGGGCTTCCTATACTTTGTTGGACTAAATTATTTTATTATAAGAATTTTTAAGGGATGCCTGGGTGGCTCAGTCGGTTAAATGTCTGCCTTCAGCTTAGGTCATGATCTCAGGGTTCTGGGATGGAGTCCCACATTGGGCTCCTTGATCAGCAGAGAGCCTGCTTCTCCCTCTGCCACTCCCCCTGCTTGTGCACTTTCTCTTTGACAAATAAATAATTTTTTTTTTAAAAAAGAATTTTTAAAAGGACGGGCACCTGGGTGGCTCAGTCAGTTAAGCATCTGCTTTCAGCTCAGGTCATGATCCCAGGGTCCTGGGATCAAGTCCCATGTTGGGCTCCCTGTTTAGCGGGGAGTCTGCTTCTCCCTCTCCCTCTGCCCTTCACCACCCCCCACTCGTGTGCTCTCTCTCTGTCCCTCTCGCTCTGCTCTCTTTCTCAAATAAATAAATAAAACCTTTTTAAAAAAATATTTTTTAAAAGGAAAATAAATGAATGAACCTGGTAGACATTATGCTAAGTGAAATAAGCCAGACATAGACAAAAACTGCATGATCTCTCTTATATATGGAATCTAAAAAAGTCCAGCTCAGAAGTAGAGACTAGAAGGGTGATTACCAGGGCCCGGGGGGTGGAGGAAATGAAGAAATGTTGGTCAAAGGGTACAATGTTTCTCATTCATCATCAGGGAAACACAAATCAAAACTACAATGAGATATCACCTCACACCAGTCAGAATGGCTAAAATTAACACAAGAAACAACAGGTATTGGTGAGGACATGAAGAAACTGTTGGTGGGAATGCAAACTGGTGCAGCCACTCTGGAAAACGGTATGGAGGTTCCTCAAAAACTTAAAAATAGAACTACCCTATGATCCAGCAATCACACTACTGAGTATTTACCCAAAGAATACAAAAACACTAATTCAAAGGGATACATGCACCCCAATGTTTAGAGCAGCATTATCAACAATAGCCAAATTATGAAAAGAGTCCAAATGTCCATCAACTGACGAATGGATAAAGAAGATATGGTGTGTACACACACACACACACACACACACACACACACACACACAGGAATATTACTCAGCCATAAAAAAGAATGAAATCTTGGGCGCCTGGGTGGCTCAGTTGGTTAAGCGACTGCCTTCGGCTCAGGTCATGATCCTGGAGTCCCGGGATCGAGTCCTGCATCGGGCTCCCTGCTCGGCAGGGAGTCTGCTTCTCCCTCTGACCCTCCTCCCTCTCATGCTCTCTCTCTCATTCTCTCTCTCTCAAATAAATAAATAAAATCTTTAAATAAAAAAAAAAAGAATGAAATCTTGCCATTTGCAATGACATGGATGGAGCTAGAGAGTATTATGCTAAGCAAAATAAGTCAGTCAGAGAAAGACAAATACCATATGATTTCACTCATATGTGGAATTTAAGAAACAAAACAAACGATCATAGAGTTAAAAAAAAAAAAAAAGGAAAAAAGAAACAGACTCTTAACTATAGAGAACAAACTGATGTTTACCAGAGGGAAAGTGGGTGGGAGAGTAGGTGACAGGGATTAAGGAAGGCACTTTTTGTGATGAACACCCGGTGTTGTATGTAAATGTTGAATCACTATATTGTACACCTGAAACTAATATTACACTGTATGTTAACTAAGTGGAATTTAAATAAAAACTTTTAGGGGGCGCCTGGGTGGCTCAGGTCATGATCCTGGAGTCCCAGGATCCAGTCCCGCATCGGGCTCCCTGCTCAGCGGGGAGTCTGCTTCTCCCTCTGACCCTAACCCCTCTCATGTGCTCTCTCTCATTCTCTCTCTCTCAAATAAATGAATAAAATCTTTAAAAAAAAAAAAAAACTTTTAGGGACGCCGAGGTGGGTCAGTCGGTTAAGTGTCTGCCTTCGGCTCAGGTTGTGATCTCAGCGTCCTGGGATCGAGCCCCGCATTGGCTCCCTGCTCAGTGGGGAGTCTGCTACTCCCTCTCCCTCTGCTTCTCCCCGCTGCTCATGCACTCTCTCTCAAATAAATAAATAAAATATTTTTTAAAAACTTTTTTAAAAAGGTAGAAAGTTTCAGTTATGTAGGATGAATATCTGGAGATTTACAGCATGCTGACTGTAGCTAAAAATATTGTATACTTGAAATCTGCTAAGAGAGATCGTAATTGTTCTCAAAAACGAAAAAGTTAACTATGTGGGGTGATGGATGTGTTAATTAGCTTGACTGTGGTAATCATTTCACAATGTATATATATATCAAAACATCACATTATACACCTTAAATATATACAATTTTTATTTGTCAATCATACCTCAATAAAGCTGAGGAAAAAATATTTTTAAAAAGCCAGGTCATTTTAGGGGGAAATAAAGAAGAAAAAATATAGGGAATGTGCACAAATTAAGAGAAGTGTTACTAAAAATTGAAATAATTCAATAAGTGAGACCAATGATAAACTCAAACATATAAACAACCAAAATCCCCCTATTATACCAGGGCTATAAAAACATCCCTGTGTTGTTAAACAAATTGATAATTTCTAGCTGTGCGAACATTAAAACCAGTTGCCTTCAAGGTATCCATATAATATTTCCAAATCAATTTAATTGTTTCCTACCCATTTGCTGTTATTTAAAATCACTACCACCTCTAGGGGCGCTTGGCTCCTTAGTCTGTAGAGCATGCGACTCTTGATCTTGGGGTCATGAGTTCAAGCCCCACGTTGAGCCTACAGCTTACTTAAAAAAAAAAAAACAACAGCAAAATAAAATCACTACCACCTCTAAATTGCAAACAAAAAGGGAAAACATTAACTTCTCTACTGTTTTATATAATGGTACCTCTTTTGTTTAAATTGTGTAAGCCTTTAAAATGAAAATTGATCTCACTCTTTAACCTGTTTTCAAAATACTGAGTGCCTAATCTCTTTCATCAGACAACTGTCATTATATAAACAGAGGATGAATATTCCAGATGAAACTGCTGGAGTAGACAAGCGTGTTTCAAAACACAATTTGACCATTCCCAAAAGATTAGGAGTCAATACTTAAGACATATTAATAAGGTCAAATAAAGAACAGAACATTCAAATTAAGAAAAGGCAATGTGTTTTGCTGGTCATTTTTATGACTCCTGGGCTAATCACTGCCTCGCTACAAAAGAGCTGTCCTTATGATAACAATACAGATGTTTCAATTTCTTACAGCATTGCATAGTTGAGAAAGCTATCATATACATGAATTTCACAACAATCCTGCAATAAAAATAGAGTAGTAGCCTCCTTTTAAAATTAAGGAAGCTAACACTCAGGCTTATTCACCCTTATACAGACAATTCAGCCTGGAGTCCAGAGCTAACAATAGCCTCAAAGGGATTAACTTAATAGGGCAATGTTTGCAAAATGCATAAAATAAAAGCAGCCAAAGGTCAAAGGTCAGGGTAGGGTGGTGGGGGTGATGCTTGAAAAATACTGGTATCCTGCAATGTACCCAGGTGGGGACAGGTTCTAAACAAACTGAGAAATAGTTCTCAAGTTACTAGGTGCCTTTCCACCAGGGGCTGAGCCTCTGTTGCCATGTCAATAAGAGACTAGAGGAAAAAACATGTTTTTAGTATAGATAAAACTTCCATTGCCTCAGACAAGGCCACTGTTATCCCAGAAAACTAGAGGGTAGTAGGATTCAACTATTTGACACTGAAATGTGTCAGATACTTTTCAACCATATTATGGGATAATATGGTATTGGCACAGCAGTCACTCAGATTCTAAGATTGTTTGGTAGTTGGAATGCTTTTTCCCCCTGTCAAAAAAATCATCTGATTCAAGCTTGTCAGATACAACCTTTAGGTAAATAACAGACTGCTTGCAATGACATCGCTTTCTTCATAAGAAAAAATCCACCTTACAATTTTAGTTCTAAGACAAAATAGTGCCACAAACCATGATGAAAAAACATTAAATAGCTATGAAAACTAAAACCAATTGTCAGTATTTAACCATTATACAGAGTAAGTTGAAAAAGGACTTATTTTATATTTGCTACAACTGATTAAGAACAAGAAAACTAGGGCGCCTGGGTGGCTCAGTTGGTTGAGCGACGCCTTCGGCTCAGGTCATGATCCTGGAGTCCCTGGATCGAGTCCCACATCGGGCTCCCTGCTCGGCGGGGAGCCTGCTTCTCCCTCTGACCCTACCCCCTCTCATGTGCTCGCTCTCTCTCTCTCATTCTCTCTGGCTCAAATAAATAAATAAAATCTTAAAAAAAAAAAAAAAGAACAAGAAAACTATAAATAAGTTTGGTGAGGCTGAAAATGACAACTTAGTTTGACCAAACTTTTCAAGTATGTCATTAATTTTATAAAAACCATCACTAAAAGGATAATGATGCTAGTTACCCTACCAGACATTAAAATGTCTTTCAAAGTTTTAATTATTATAAAACCTTGTACTAGGGAACCTGGCTGGCTCAGTCAGTAGAGAATACAACTCTTGATCTTAGGGTTGTGAATCCAAGCCCCACGTTGGGTTTAGATATTGCTTTTAAAAAAATGAAAATGGGGGCGCCTGGGTGGCTCAGTCGTTAAGCGTCTGCCTTCGGCTCAGGTCATGATCCCAGAGTCCTGGGATCGAGCCCCGCATCAGGCTCCCCGCTCGGTGGGGAGCCTGCTTCTCCCTCTCCTGCTCCCCCTGCTTGTGTTCCCTCTCTCGCTATGTCTCTCTCTGTCAAATAAATAAATAAAATCTTTAAAAAAAATAAAAACAGAAAATGCTACAAAGATATAAAAATGAATATTAATTAACAACAGCAACTACAAACCCTGGGGTAGGGAAGGCTTTTTTAAGCGTAAGGCAAGAGCAGAAACCATAAAGGAAAAGATTTTTAAATTTAATTATATGAAATTTTAAAATTGTGTGTGGTAAAAACACCATGTAAACAAACTACAAAAATATATGCATGGAGCTTCTTCTGGTGGGTGATGAAATGTTCTGAACTTAGCAGTAATGGCTGCACAAATCTGTGAATATACTAAAAACCACTAAATTATATACTTCAATAGGGTGAATTTCATCATATGAAAATATATATCAAATATATATATATATTATATCAGACAATTGACAAAATAAGAAATCCATTATACTAATAAACAGGAAATACACATTTAAAAATTATATTTTAGTATATGTGTTGCCGAAGCGAGCACACATTTAAAAATTATAAACTGAGGGTGCCTGGGTGGCTCAGTTGGTTAAGCATCTGCCTTCCTCTCAGGTCAGTATCCCAGGGTTCTGGGATCGAGTCCCACATCAGGGTCCCTGCTCAGCGGGGAGTTTGCTTCTCCTCTGCCCTTCCCCCTGCTCCTTCTCTCTCTCTTGCTCACTCTCTCTCTCTCTCAAATAAATAAATCTTTTAAAAAATAAAAATTATAAATTGAGGAGAGGAGCTAAATTGGCAGAATGGTAGGAGGACCCTAGGCTTGCTGCATCCCTGGAACACAGCTAGATAAATATCAAATCGTTCTGAATATCCAAGAAATCATGAGGACTGACAGAACAAAATGCACAACCAGAGGGAGAGAAGAAGCCACACTGTGGAAGGTAGGAGGCATGGAGATGTGATTTGGGGGAGAAAAGGACTGCCAGTGCAGCAGAGGGGAAGGAACCCTGGTCAGTGAGGGGAGTGGGGGTAGAGAGAAAGAGAGAGAGAGAGAGGAGCGCATGGGGGAATCACACAAGGAAAACACTTCCCCAAAGCCATTCACCGGGAAAATGAGAGAGGCTGATTTTCGTGAATTTTTACAACTAGCAGGGCTCAAAGAGTTTTAGAGGTCCATGGCGAGCGGGTGCTGCAGTACTCCTGTGGAGAAGGAGGGTGACAGCCCAGGAGCAGACAAGGTGATCAAAGGAACCACTGGGACTCACTGGGAGAGGCAGTTCTTCACTCTTGGAGCGCATCTGGAAGAAGTAGCATTCTCTCTCAGGGGACAAAGCAGCCTGTGGGCACCATTTTCATCCCCCACCCCTCAGCAACCGTGCAGAGACACCTGCTGAGGGCGCCTAACCTACATGCTGGCTCATTGCTGTGCTTTACCTAAACTCCACATACCTGTGCTTTGGTGCAACTGCCCTTCTAGGACAAACCTGCATCAGTCCCAGTGTGGCAACACCCTCCCTAGGGAACAAGCGCAAGTTGGGGCCAGGCCAGGTCTCTAAAGTTTGGAGTTTTAAAACTCAGCTGGTCTGCCTGGGATAGAACACAGGTGCACTGCACTGCCCGGTGGGCAGACGGCCCGGACACAGACAGGGTGAAGGCAGGAATCTGAGGGATGCCTGGGACACACAAGGAGATATTATTCACTCTGCTGGGGGGGCTTCCTCTCCTGGACAAGGAGGCGGCTGGCGACATTTCTCTACCCTGCCCCTCACATATACTAACTTTGGTAAGCAGCACAGCACCAACAGTGGTGGACAAAATCATTTACAACAAGCTCCATACCCCTGCACTCTGCAGGTACTGCTTTTCCAGGAAAGTGTACCTGAGAAGCAGAGCAACAGGCCCCTCCCAGCAAAGACCAGCACAAACCTCCCAACATAACACCATGTCTACTGACCTTAGAGAGCTGCAAAGCTTCAGCTCTACTGGAAATAGCATCAAGTCTCTTTTAACAAGCAGACCAGAGCACATCTAGATAAAAACCAGCCACAAGCTAGCTAAGGTCCAAACACTCCCCACTACAGGCTAGGAGAAACTGCAGAGGACTGACCTGAGGGAAAGAGCCACCAAGAAACAGCAGCAGAGTGCACACAGCGTACACCAGAAATACTTCCTGAAGCACCAGGCTCTGGACAGTATGTGACCTCTTCTTAATATAGCCATTACACTGAGGAGCAAGACACATAACAGGATTTCCTAACACACAGAAGAAGAGAGATACCTAGACAAAATGCCAAGATGGAGGAATTCATCCCAAAAGAATGAACAAAAAAAGGTCATGGCCAAGGATCTAATCAAAACAGATATAAGTAATATGCCTGCTCCAGAATTCAAAGCAACAATCATAAGGATACTAACTGGGCTTGAGAAAAGCATAAAAGACACCAGGGAGTCCTTTACTATAGAGATAAAAGACCTAAAAAGTAGTCAGGATGAAATAAAAAAATGCAATAACCAATATGCAAAACCAACTAGATATAATGACCTCAAAGATAGAAAAAGCACAGGAATTAATAAGTAATATAGAAGATTAAAGTACGGAAAATAATGTAGCTGAAAAGAAGAGGGAAAGAAAAACATTGGATCAAGAATGTAGACTTAGGGAACTCAGCAACTCCATAAAGCATAATAACATTCATATCACAGGAGTCCCAGAGGAAGAGAGGGAAAAAGAGTGAGAAAATTTATTTGAGGAAATTATAGCTGAAAACTTCCTGAATCTGGGGAAGGAAACAGACATTCAAATCTAGGAGGCATAGAGGATAACTCACAAAAAATCAACAAAAGCAGGCCAACACCAAGACACACTGTAGTTAAATTTCCAAAATATACAGATAAAAAAATCCTAAAAGTAATAAGACAAAAGAAGTCCCTACTTACAAGGGAAGACAAATAAGGTTAGCAACAGATCTCTCCACAAATTGTGAAAAAAAAAAGAAAAGAAAAAATCACTCCACAGAAATGTGGCAAGCCAGAAGGTAGTGGCATGATATATTCAACATCTAAATGGGAAAATTATGCAGGCAAGAATACTCTATCCAGCAAGGCTGTCATTCAAAACAGAAGAAGAGATAAAGTCTCCCAGACAAACAAAAACTAAAGGAGTTCATGACCATTAAACCAGCCCTGCAAAAAATATTTAAGGGGACTCTTTGAGTGGGAAAGAAAGACCAAAAGCAATAAAGACTAGAAATGAACAGAAAAAATCTCCAGAAACATCAACTTTATAGGTAATACAATGGCAATAAATTCATATCTATCAATAATCACTCTGAATGTAAATGGACTAGATGTTCCTATCAATAGACACAGGGTATCAGAATGGATAAAAATATAAGACCCATTTATATGCTGCCTACAAGAGACTCATTTTAGATATAAAGACACCTGAAGATTAAAAGAGAGGGGATGAATAGAGACCCCTTTATCATGCTAACGGACGTCAAAAGAGAAAGCCCAAGTAGCCATACTTGTATCACACAAACTAGAATTTAAACCAAAGATACTAACTAACAAGAGATGAAAAAGGGCACTATATCATAATAAAGGAGACTATCCAACAAGAAGACCTAACAATTATAAATATTTATGCCCCCAACTCGGGAGCACCCAAATACATAAAACAATAACAAACATAAAGGAACTCACTGATAATAATACAATAATAGTAGGGGACTTTAACATCCCACTAACAGCAACAGACAGATCATCTAAGCAGAAAATCAACAAAGAAACAATGGCTTTGAATAACACACTAGACGAGATTGACGAAACAGATATATTCAGAACATCTCATCCTACCGCAGCAGAATACATATTCTTTTCAAGTGCACATGGAACATTCTCCAGAATAGATCATATACTGTGTCACAAATGAGGCCTCAACAAACACAAAAAGATCGAGATCATACCATGCAGATTTTCAGACCATAAGGCTATGTGAAACTTGAAGTCAACCACAAGAAAAAATTTGAAAGACCACAAATACATGGAGGTTAAATAACATCCTACCAAAGAAAGAATGGGTCAACCTGGAAATAAAAGAAGAAATTAAAAAATACATGGAAACAAACGAATATGAAAACATGATAGTCCAAAACCTTTGGGATGCAGCAAAAGTGGTCATGGCAAAGGGGTGGGGGAACGCTTAGGTGGCTCAGTTGGTTAAGCATCTGCCTTCCGCTCAGGTCATGATCCCAGGATCGAGCCCCACGTCGGGCTCCCTGCTCAGTGGGGAGTCTGCTTATTCTAGTCCCTCTACCCCTCTCCCCCGCTTGTGTTCTCTCTCTCTCAAATAAATATTTTTTAAAAAATTCATAAGAGGTAAGTACATAACACTACAGTCTTACCTCAAGAAGCAAGAAAAGCCTCAAATACACAACCTAACTTTACATGTAAAGGAGCCAGAAAAGGAACAGCAAATCCTAAAGCCAGCAGAAAAAAAGGGAAATAGTAAAGATTAGAGCAGAAATAAATAATACAGAAACAAACAAACAAAAATGAGTAGAATAGATCAATGAAACTAGGAGTTGGTTCTTGGAAAGAATTAATAAAATTAAGAACCTCCTAACCAGAATTATCAAAAAGAAAAGAGAAAGAACCCAAATAAATAAAATCACAAATGAGAGAGGAGAGATCACAACTAACACCACAAAAATACTAACTGTAAGAGAATATTATGAAAAATTATATGCCAACAAATTGGGCAATCTGAAAGAAGTGGATAAATTCCTAGAAAGACATAAACTACCAAAGCTGAAACAGGAAGAAACAAAATTTGAACCAATCAATAACCAACAAAGAAACTGAATCAGTAATCAAAAATCTCCCAACAAACAGGGTGCCTGGGTGGCTCAGTTGGTTGAGCATCTGACTCTTGATTTCGGCTCAGGTCATGATCATGCAGTCGTGAGACTGAGCCCCACATCAGGCTCCCTGCTCAGCACAGAATCCTCCTGAGATTCTCTCTCCCTCTCCCTCCTGCTCTCTCTCTCTCTTTCTCTCAAATAAATAAATAAATAAAATCTTTAAAAAAAAATCTCCGCTCTTCCCTTTTTAACATATAATGTATTATTTGTTTCAAAGGCACAGGTCTGTGATTCAACAGTCTTACACAATTCACAGTGCTCACCACAGCACATACCCTCACCAATGTCTATCACCCAGCCACCCCATCTCTCCCAACCCCCACCACTCCAGCAACCCTCAGTTTGTTTCCTGAGATTAAGAATTCCTCATATCAGTGAGGTCATATGATACATGTCTTTATCTGATTGACTTATTTCGCTCAGCATAATACCTCCAGTTCCATCCACGTCGTTGCAAATGGCAAGATCTCATTCCTTTTGATGGCTGCATAATACTCCATTGTATATATACACCACCTCTTCTTTATCCATTCATCTGTCAATGGACATCTTGGCTCTTTCCACAGTTTGGCTATTGTGGACATTGCTGCTATAAACATCGGGGTGCATGTACCCCTTTGGATCCCTACATTTGTATTTTTGGGGTAAATACCCAGTAGTGCAATTGCTGGGTCGTATGGAAGAATGAAGGGGGTAAAATCAGAGGGGGAGATGAACCATGACACTATGGACTCTGAGAAACAAACTGAGGGTTCCAGAGGGGAGGGGGTGGGGGGATGGGTTAGCCTGGTGATGGGTATTAAAGAGGGCACGTACTGCATGGAGCACTGGGTATTACACGCAAACAATGAATCATGGAACACTACATCAAAAACTAATGATGTAATGTATGGTGATTAACAACAACAACAACAAAAAAGGCAGGGGGCGCCTGGGTGGCTCAGTTGGTTAAGCGACTGCCTTCGGCTCAGGTCATGATCCTAGAGTCCCGGAATCGAGTCCCATATCGGGCTCCCTGCTCAGCAGGAGTCTGCTTCTCCCTCTGACCCTCCTCCCTCTTGTGCTTTCTGTCTCTCATTCTCTCTCTCGCAAATAAATAAAATCTTAAAAAAAAAAAAATCTCCACACAAACAAAAGTTCAGAGCTAGATGGCTTCACAGGGGAACTCTACCACAGATTTAAAGAATTACAGGGCGCCTGGGTGGCTCAGTCATTAAGCGTCTGTCTTTGGCTCAGGTCATGATCTCAGGGTCCTGGAATCGAGCCCCGCATCAGGCTCCCTGCTCAGCAGGAAGTCTGCTTCTCCCTCTCCCACTCCCCCTGCTTGTGTTCCCTCTCTCGCTATCTCTCTCTCTGTCAAATAAATAAAATCTTAAAAAAAAAAAAAAAAAAAA